>NC_051861.1:89069166-89132969 GCF_015732765.1 Culex quinquefasciatus | reverse complement strand
TTTTATACTTTTATACTTTTTATACTTTTATAATTTTTATACTTTATAATTTTTATACTTTTTATTCTTTTATACTTTTATACTTTTTATACTTTTACTTTTATACTTTTTATACTTTTTATAATTTTTATATTTTTATTCTTTTTCTATACTTTTTATTCTTTTATATTTTTTATATTTTATACTTTTATACTTTTTAAATTATTTATATTTATACTTTTATACTTTTTAATTTTTATATTTTATGCTTATTGTTTTTATATTCTTTTTATACTTTTTTACTTTATGCTTTTAATACTTTTTATACTATTTATACTTTTTATACTTTTTATTATTTTATTTTTTTTATTCTTTTATATTTTTACTTTTTTACTTTTTATACTTTTATACGTTTTATAATTTTTATACTTTATACTTTTTATACTTTTTATACTTTTACTTTTTATATTTTTATACTTTTATACTTTTATACTTTTTATACTTTATACTTTATACTTTATGTTTTTTATACTTTGATATTTATTTTTTTATTTGAACGAATTATTAAATTTTCATTATTTTCAGATATTTGTAAATGAAAAGTTTTATTCTGGCATTTATGTGATCGATCAGAATCCTGTCGAAACAAGTCAAGCTTGACCAGTCTCTCGAGAACAAAAGAAAGAGGAAAGTTCAGACTGTTAAGCTCTGAAGAATGCCTGAGTTTCAATATCAGATGGCGCAGTTTCGCAAGAGAAGCTTTGCTGTCGTTTGCTCATTTTTCCAAAGAAGTATCAGAATTCCTAAATTGGGCCAGCAATTTAGGAATTGGGTGACTTCTCTGGCAGAAGTTGGCAAATTCCTAAATTTTAGGAATTGGATTCTTCTTTTTTTTCAGTGTACCGACGACGACGACGACGATGGTCGTGCACGGAAGAAAGTTATTTCGCCAAAAAGTAATTATCTGAAGGAACGACGACCACCACCAATTTTGTTTTGGACACGTTGGCGGACGATGTTGACGAGCAGCTGGAAGGCCTCGTGTACTGCCTCAAAATAGTTAAATCGTCAGCAAGTGTTCACATTTGACCAAAAGAACTTCGACCTGGTTGTGGAGAAATTGCGTCAAAACTTCAAGTTCTACACATTCGACCCCGTGCAGAAGACCGCTGTTAAGATCGTCTTGCAGGGGTATCAAGATTCGCCCGATCTCCGTCCTCAGGAGCACCTCTCGGGTGTCGGAATAAACCACGGAGATTAAAGTGCTCTCGCGCAAGATTAACGGTAACAGGTACACACACACTGTACCTGTTGTACTTCGACCGCGGCACCGTCAAAATTCAAGACCTGCGGCGGACTAAGGCTGGACGGTTTTGGGTAAACTGGCGGTTTTACTCCAAAATCCGACGGACGCAGCGCAATGTCACCGTTGCCAGAAATTCGGCCACGGTTCGCGGAACTGCAACCTCCGGCCCCGCTGCGTGAAGTGCGGTGAGTCACACCTCCGGAGGCGTGCGCACTGCCACGTAAGGCGGACTTTGGGGAAAACGCAGAACAAACCAAGCCGCGCGTAAAGTGCGCGAACTGTGGCGGTAACCATACCGGTAATTACCGCGGATGCGTCGCGCGAAAGTCCTACCTCGAGGAGCAGGAAAAGAGGAAGAAGAAAGCAGCAGCATCCCACCCTCCTCAACGAAGTAGTGCAGCCGTTCCTGCAGCTGGCCAGCGTATGGTTCCAACGGACAACCCAGCGTTCTCCTGGATGGGGCGGTCGTTTGCAAGCGTGGTCGCTGCCGGTAGCGGCGATGCGGCCCAGCAAGGAGTCACCGGGGAAGATCTCTTTACCCTGCCGGAGTTCTTTGCTCTCGCGGGGGAGATGATGACGCGGTTTCGGACCTGCCGTAACAAGGCGGAGCAATTTCTGGCCCTCGGGGAGCTGATGATTAAGCACATCTATAAAGGATAAAAAACTGTGATCTAGTTTTAAGCTTTTTCTATTTCTATCTCCTTTCCCTTGCAATTTTAGTAAGTTTTTTTCTTAACTTTTTCTTACTTTCGGTAACCCCTTAACTACAAGCAACAATTGTTCCAATATGGATTATGATGTAACACACAGCTGAAAGGAACCCAAAACTCTGTTTTGTACCTTAAAAAGAACTTATTGCATCTGATTATTCACCAATAAAACCGAATTTGAATTTGAATATTTTTTCAGTGGTAAAACCTTGATAGTAAATAAGCTTATGTAAACATTAAAACGAGTCAAATTGTAAAGTTGACAACTTATGGGAAATGGGACGAGATTGCTGGTAAAATATTCACGAGACTGAAAATCAAGTCTGTCATATAGAAATCAAAAACCTTCAAAAACCTATTTTTTCGACATTTTTATTTTTAAAACTGATGTATCTTCACAAGGATTGGACATAGGACAATGGTCAATATGGAGACCTTATGTAAAATTGTCTGGAGAAACGATCCCCACTACTGGTTTTAAAATTTTGACGTTTAGACCACTTTTCAAATAAAAAACAGTTTTAGTAATGATTTTGTGTTTTTTAAGAGAGACATACCATCCTGCATTTTTCGTGAGTCTTTTTGTCACATAACAGGCTATTTTTGAAAAGAATTAAACGAAAAAAATCGTGACGTCACCTTAAAATTTAACTTTAAGACTTAAAACTTTTTGATACGATGCAACGGTTTTGAGATACAGTTTTTAAATTACAAAATACAAATATATTTAAATAACTTACTCCCTTCTTTTGAGTACAATTGGCTCCATATACAAAAATGACTCATACAGGCCTAGGTTAACATGTCTAAAAAGTTTCACTGAAATCGAGAGGATCGGGTAAAAAGTACCAGAAAATTCCCGATTTGAGCTGAATTACTCTTTTACAAACATCTTCATTTATTTAAACCTAAATATCCAGATTTTGTCTCAGAAAACAAAATTTGTAGGAGTATTTACTGTTTTCAAACCAAATTTGGCAGCTGTCCATAGAAAAATGAATTATGAAAATTCAAAATCTTTATCTTTTGAAGGAATTTAGGTATGGATAAGGACTTCACTGTAAAAATGTGATACAAGGTAATTTTTTGGTGATTTTAATTTAACTTTTTCTGATACGTCCTCTAAGGACATCAAATGCCAACTTTTCAGCAATTTCCAGAACGGGCAAAAATCTTTGACCGAGTCATGTTATTTGAATCAATACTGATTGAAAAACTCAAAATATTGGTCGCAAACAATTTCAACTTCATTTTCCGATGTAAATCGAATTTACTATCATAAAGTATTTTAGTGAAATTTTAATAAAGTGCACCATTTTCAAGCTATAGTATTTCCAGGTAACTTTTTGAAAATAGTCGCGGTTATTCATTTTTTTAAATAAGAAATATAAACATTTTACTTAAAAAAAATATATTAAGTTAAATAGAATGGTGGAAAGATACAGCTATTTGAATTTCATACAATGCAATTTAAAAACTTTTTTTGAAAAGCTTTGGTCAAATTCAATGCACAAGGTTGCTTTTGAAATGGGAAATTCTGCTTTTAATGCTGTATTTATTTCGAAAAACTTTTTAAGAACTCTTGAACTGCCCACCATTGAAAAAACGGCTAATATCCACTTTTGGCAAAAACGAGATATTAGTACCAGGTGGTAGAGGATGTTCCAACGCATCTCCTGGAACTTGAATTTCACTGAAATAATGTTTAGACTTGGCTGCCGATGCGAAAAACCAAACCGTTAATATGCCTCTCTTATGGGAAATTGCCTTGACGGAGGTTTTGTGACAAACACTAAAACGCGTTTTTCTCGGAATACTTGATTTGGCATAATAGCCGAATTTTCAAAAGGGCAGTGAACTGTGTGTCACTTGGGCGCCATTCTATAGTAATAAGGAAGGCCCTCAAAGTTTCAGCCAAAAAAAAATATAAATAAAATACATTTCCGGGCTTGGTGGAGATTTGCTCAGCAGAAAGTTTTACTTATGAGCACCCATTTCAGCCCTTGTATCGAAAAGCAATAATTAGTAGTTTCGTCGTCCAAGAATTACAGAGTTAGTTAGTAGTTTCATGACGGAATAGCAAAATTGAAATTATAACATAAATTATCTATGCTGTTATAATGATCCTGATGCTTATCGATACCCACAGTTGATAACCTTGTATTCACTGTTTAGCAATACCGACAAACTACTAGCTGCGCACCTGCACTGGTTAATCTTCTTTTGATCATCCACCAGAACACCAGAGTTCTTCTCATTTCCTTCCAAGAAGCCACATTTAATTCCCGTTCAATTATTCCTTTAAAGTCCTGTACTATCATCGAGACTAACACACACACGCACACACCCAATCACACGCTCCAATCAACCCCATCGTCTACTTGTAGAAGGGCTTGGTTACACGCACTTGTACAAGCCTTATCCGGTGGTCTATTCCGATTCAATCGAGAGCTTTTCCCTTCTTTGAAATGCAATCCAGAACCGTCGTCGTCGGCGGTGGAGGGATGCAGGTCAAAGACCGGCGCAAGTAATTATAAACTGCATGTACTGGAGGGAGAAAGGTGGGGTGAACAGGGACAACTGTTAAGCTGATTTTGCATGTTGTTGTTGTTGATTTGGCTGTTTTGACCTTTTTTTCTTTTTGCTAACTGATTTCCGTCCCATTTTGTCCCAATTTCCCCCGAACCTTTGTACACCTGCAACCGTCCAACCACAATCAACTCTCAGGATCAACAGATTGGAAATCTCGTCGGAAGAGGCTGTTTACAACACACGCCAGGTCAACCAACAGCCCTGCCTCTCCTGCCCTGCCCAGCTGCTGGTTGAACATGACCAAGGTGCAGCCTCCTGAAGGGCTGCTGCTACTCCGCCTGGTTAGTCCGGGGTGATTCTTGTAAATTATACAAACCATGTCTCTGAGGTTACGCACTGTGCTGCTGGTCCGGTTATTGCATTCCCCGTCCAAGATGAAGTTTTCTCTCTCGCTCCAGTTGGTGGTCGGCTATCGTTACGGTTGATTGAAACTTACCAGGGCTTCCCATCTTGCTCCAACATGTGCTTGCGGTTCTTGATTAGACGTAAGAGCGAAGTTTGCCGGAAGAGCATACATGCAGGCGCGCACACGACGTGGCAGCACCGCCTTCAATTATGCAACTTTACAGCGCCATCTACTGGACCAACGGTGGTGGTGGCGTTAACTATTCCAATCAAAGTCCCACTGGCGAGGAGTGTTCCGGGAAATGGGGCTTCGGATCACGTGTCCGACGAGTGTCGATTAATTAGCAGCAGACAGGAATATGGCTCATTGTTTTATCATTTGTTTAAGCACGGAAGGTAATGAAGCCAAATAAGGGATTAAGATTGATTTAATTAATCGGAAAATAACACGATTAAGTCGGTCTTGAAAAAGAAGCTTGAAATCTCTGCGGGCTTCTTCTTAACTACAAAATCTGCTTTTTATGCCTGATAACCCTCAATGCACAAAGAAGGCTGTTCTTTTAGTTATTTAATAAACCATCACACACACACACACCAACACACACTCACGCAGAATATGAAGTAACGCTCGACATGCCACGCGGATGTTAGTGAGAAATAATAGCTGCTCCGTGGTGGGATTTTGCTGCGTGTTCCAGTAAAAACGATGATGTTCATGATGAAGGAAGCAGTGGTGGTCATGATAAATCGATTAAAATGTGTTAACTAAAATATTGACACAAAAAACATGGAAGTTAAAAACAAAAAATAAAGAATTTAATCAAGGAAGAATCAAAGAAAAAATCAAGACTTACAAAGGGGTAATTCTCTACCAACTCACACGAAATCGGGAAAAATCCGACCCTCTTCGATTTGCGTGAAACTTTGTCCTAAGGGGTAACTTTTGTCCCTGATCACGAATACGAGGTCCGTTTTTGATATCTCGTGACGGAGGGTGGTACGACCCTTCCATTTTTGAACATGCGAAAAAGAGGTGTTTTTCAATAATTTGCAGCCTGAAACGATGATGAGATAGAAATTTGGTGTCAAAGGACTTTTTGTAAAATTAGACGCCCGATTTGATGGCGTACTCAGAATTCCGAAAAACGTATTTTTCATCGAAAAACACTAAAAAAGTTTTAAAATTCTCCATTTTCCGTTACTAGAAAGTGAAAGTAGAAAGTAGAAAGTAAAAAGTGAAAGTAGAAAGTAGAAAGTAGAAGTAGAAAGTAGAAAGTAGAAAGTAGAAAGCAGAAAGTCGAATGTTTAAAGTAGAAAGTAGAAAGTATAAAGTAGAAAGTTTGTAGAAAGTAGAAAGTAGAAAGTAGAAAGTAGAAAGTAGAGTGAGTAGAAAGTAGAAAGTAGAAAGTAGAAAGTAGAAATCTAGAAAGTAGAAAGTGAAAGTAGAAAGTGAAAGTAGAAAGTAGAAAGTAGAGTAGAAAGTAGAAAGTAGAAAGTAGAAAGTAGAAAGTAGAAAGTAGAAAGTAGAAAGTAGAAAGTAGAAAGTAGAAAGTAGAAAGTAGAAAGTAGAAAGTAGAAAGTAGAAAGTAGAAAGTAGAAAGTAGAAAGTAGAAAGAAAGTAGAAAGTAGAAAGTAGAAAGTAGAAAGTAGACAGAAAGTAGAGTAGAAAGTAGAAAGTAGAAAGTAGAAAGTAGAAAGTAGAAAGTAGAAAGTAGAAAGTAGAAAGTAGAAAGTAGAAAGTAGAAAGTAGAAAGTAGAAAGTAGAAAGTAGAAAGTAGAAAGTAGAAAGTAGAAAGTAGAAAGTAGAAAGTAGAGTAGAAAGTAGAAAAGTAGAGTAGGGAAGAAGACAGAATATTGTGGAAAGTAGAAAATAAATATGTAAAATTTGTAAAATTTGTAAAATTTGTAAATTTGTAAAATTTGTAAAATTTGTAAAATTTGTAAAATTTGTAAATTTTGAAATTTGTAAAATTTGTAAAATTTGTAAATTTGTAAAATTTGAAATTTGTAAAATTTGTAAAATTTGTAAAATTTGTAAAATTTAAAATTTGTAAAATTTGTAAATTTGTAAAATTTGTAAAATTTGTAAATTTAGAAAATTTGTAAAATTTGGAAAAATTTGTAAAATTTGTAAAATTTGTAAAATTTGTAAAATTTGTAAAATTTGTAAATTTGTAAAATTTGTAAAATTTGTAAAATTTGTAAAATTTGTAAATTTGTAAATTTAAATTTAAAATTTGTAAATTTGAAATTTGTAAAATTTGTAAAATTTGTAAATTTGAAATTTGTAAAATTTGTAAAATTTGTAAAATTTGTAGAAATTTTAAAATTTGTAAAATTTGTAAATTTGTAGAAAGTAGAAAATTTGTAAAATTTGAATTTGTAAAAGTAGAAAGTAGAAATTTGTAAAATTTGTAAAATTTGTAAAATTTGTAAAATTTAAAAAGTTGAAAGTTGTAAAGTAGAAATTTGAAATTTAGTGTAAATTTGTAAAATTTGTAAATTTGTAAAAGTTGAAATTTGTAGAATTTGTAAATTTGTAAAATTTGTAAAATTTGTAAATTAGAAATTTGAATTTGTAAAATTTGTAAAATTTGAAATTTGTAAAATTTGTAAATTGTAAAATTTGAAATTTGTAAAAGTTGTAAAATTTGTAAAATTTGAAATTTGTAAAATTTGTAAATTTGTAAAATTTGTAAAAATTTTGTAAATTTGAAAATTTGTAAAATTTGTAAATTTGTAAAATTTGTAAATTTGTAAAATTTGTAAAATTTGTAAAATTTGTAAAATTTGTAAAATTTGTAAAATTTGTAAAATTTGTAAAATTTGTAAAATTTGTAAAATTTGTAAAATTTGTAAAATTTGTAAAATTTGTAAAATTTGTAAAATTTGTAAATTTGTAAAATTTGTAAAATTTGTAAATTTGTAAAATTTGTAAAATTTGTAATTTGTAAAATTTGTAAAATTTGTAAATTTGTAAAATTTGAAAATTTGTATCTTGAAAATTTGTAAATTTTGAAAATTTGTAAAATTGTAAAATTTGTAAAATTTGTAAATTTGTAAAATTTGTAAAATTTGTAAAATTTGTAAAATTTGTAAAATTTGTAAAATTTGTAAAATTTGTAAAATTTGTAAAATTTGTAAAATTTGTAAAATTTGTAAAATTTGTAAAATTTGTAAAATTTGTAAAATTGTAAAATTTGTAAAATTTGTAAAATTTGTAAAATTTGTAAAATTTGTAAAATTTGTAAAATTTGTAAAATTTGTAAAATTTGTAAAATTTGTAAAATTTGTAAAATTTGTAAAATTTGTAAAATTTGTAAAATTTGTAAAATTTGTAAAATTTGTTAAAATTTGTAAAATTTGTTAAAATTTGTAAAATTTGTAAAATTTGTAAATTTGTAAATTTGTAAAATTTGTAAAATTTGTAAATTTGTAAAATTTGTAAATGTGTAAAATTTGTAAATGTAAAATTTGTAAAATGTGTAAAATTTGTAAAATTTGTAAAATTTGTAAAATTTGTAAAATTTGTAAATTTGTAAATTTGTAAATTTTGTAAAATTTGTAAAATTTGTAAATTTGTAAATTTGTAAAATTTGTAAAATTTGTAAAATTTGTAAAATTTGTAAAATTTGTAAAATTTGTAAAATTTGTAAAATTTGTAAAATTTGTAAAATTTGTAAAATTTGTAAATTTGTAAAATTTGTAAAATTTGTAAAATTTGTAAAATTTGTAAAATTTGTAAAATTTGTAAAATTTGTAAAATTTGTAAATTTGTAAAATTTGTAAAATTTGTAAAATTTGTAAAATTTGTAAATTTGAAAATTTTGTTTAAATTGTAAAATTTGTAAAATTTGTTAAATTTGTAAATTTGTAAAATTTGTTTAAATTGTAAAATTTGTAAAATTTGTTAAATTTGTAAAATAAATTTGTTAAATTTGTAAAATTTGTTATTTTTTTAATTTGTTTAACTTGGTTGTTACTTTTTGTTCAGTTAAGCCACTGGCATTCATTTTTTCGCATTTTTTTCCTCTCTATATGATTCTTACTTTCCAACCTCGCTCGGACGTGCGTGCGGGGTTGACTAAAATGAAAACCATGCACAGCAAATTATAATTAATGGACGTGGCCGGACAGTGCTGGTTGTGCTGCCCCAGTTGGTTCATTCTAGTGCTGGCCGAGTTGTGATGGGCACTGAACATAACGCGCAAGAGATGAAAACGTTGTTTTGTTGAAGCGTTTTAATTACTTTAAGAACGCTTAAAATCTCATATTGAAATTTGTTATTTTGATAATATTTTTTGCATCTGAAAAAAAACCTGCATCTATTTCTTCTTCCAGTTTTGCGTTTTATCCTGCGCCTCCTGTATCATCATCCACCATTGTTGTTGTGACTTTGGCGTAATTCAGTTTCGCCAGCCTTTATCCTTTCAGCCCACAGCTCAGCGTTGTTGTCCAGTGCCAGGTCCAGGGCTTGGTGGCTTCTGGGACAAGGCACGTGATGTCACATCATCACGGCAACGTTTTTTTTTGTTTTTTTTTTGAAGCTGCTGCTGCTGCTGTTGTTCTCCGAGCCTGATGGGAAATACATGAAGCTGAAGTCCTCCCTAAAGGTCTACAGCAGCAGCAGAACAACTTTTGGTGGACACCGAGCGGCAGTCACGTCGCTAAACGAGTTGAAAATTGTTCTGCAATAACTTTGGCCACGTGCCTTGCCGCGTGGGACGACGTGGATCGTCGGGGAAAATACCAAAACGCGCTAAATGGTTGCTGAATGGGTGTGGCTAAGTGGACTGATTAGTTCGTCAGAAGCTGCTTTGTGGGAGGAAAAATTGCCAAGAATATTTACTTTGTACTGTTGAAATGGTGTTTAGAATAGTCCAATTTCCAAAATAATCATTTCATTTCTCTCCGAAAAGCATTCTCGTGACACTAAACCGTCATACGTTACGATCCCACTGCGGTATCCCTCATGGAGAACTCACTGGACTTGTTCGCGAAGTCAAGCAACTACAGCAGCTGCACCGAAAACTAGCCAAGCTTAACTTTCATTTGACATTAATTTGCAGCCGGAGACCACCACGAACTGCCATAAGCTGGGTGTGTGTGTGTGTGACCTCGACAACGATGTTGAAGTCGCGCTTTGGTCGGACGAAATGGGGCCCGCTGATGAGGTTGAACCGTCACATTGAAGTAGTTTGTACTCAAGATTTTATAGAGCAGTGAGTGAGGTGAGACACAACACAACACAACACAACACAACACAACACAACACAACACAACACAACACAACACAACACAACACAACACAACACAACACACAACACAACACAACACAACACAACACAACACAACACAACACAACACAACACAACACAACACAACACAACACAACACAACACAACACAACACAACACAACACAACACAACACAACACAACACAACACAACACAACACAACACAACACAACACAACACAACACAACACAACACAACACAACACAACACAACACAACACAACACAACACAACACAACACAACACAACACAACACAACACAACACAACAACACAACACAACACAACACAACACAACACAACACAACACAACACAACACAACACAACACAACACAACACAACACAACACAACACAACACAACACAACACAACACAACACAACACAACACAACACATCACAACACAACACAACACAACACAACACAACACAACACAACACAACACAACACAACACAACACAACACAACACAACACAACACAACACAACACAACACAACACAACACAACACAACACAACACAACACAACACAACACAACACAACACAACACAACACAACACAACACAACACAACACAACACAACACAACACAACACAACACAACACAACACAACACAACACAACACAACACAACACAACACAACACAACACAACACAACACAACACAACACAACACAACACAACACAACACAACACAACACAACACAACACAACACAACACAACACAACACACAACACAACACAACACAACACAACACAACACAACACAACACAACACAACACAACACAACACAACACAACACAACACAACACAACACAACACACACACCAACACAACACAACACAACACAACACAACACAACACAACACAACACAACACAACACAACACAACACAACACAACACAACACAACACAACACAACACAACACAACACAACACAACACAACACAACACAACACAACACAACACAACACAACACAACACAACACAACACAACACAACACAACACAACACAACACAACACAACACAACACAACACAACACAACACAACACAACACAACACAACACAACACAACACAACACAACACAACACAACACAACACAACACAACACAACACAACACAACACAACACAACACAACACAACACAACAACACAACACAACACAACACAACACAACACAACACAACACAACACAACACAACACAACACAACACAACACAACACAACACAACACAACACAACACAACACAACACAACACAACACAACACAACACAACACAACACAACACAACACAACACAACACAACACAACACAACACAACACAACACAACACAACACAACACAACACAACACAACACAACACAACACAACACAACACAACACAACACAACACAACACAACACAACACAACACAACACAACACAACACAACACAACACAACACAACACAACACAACACAACACAACACACAACACACAACACAACACAACACAACACAACACAACACAACACAACACAACACAACACAACACAACACAACACAACACAACACAACACAACACAACACAACACAACACAACACAACACAACACAACACAACACAACACAACACAACACAACACAACACAACACAACACAACACAACACAACACAACACAACACAACACAACACAACACAACACAACACAACACAACACAACACAACACAACACAACACAACACAACACAACACAACACAACACAACACAACACAACACAACACAACACAACACAACACAACACAACACAACACAACACAACACAACACAACACAACACAACACAACACAACACAACACAACACAACACAACACAACACAACACAACACAACAAAATCACCCACATGCACGGTTGTCTCAAATCGCAAATGCCACCGGAGACCCATACGGTAGTCGTGTTTAGTGTGTCAACAGCACCGCCAAAAGCAACTCCATTTTACATATGCTTCAAGTGGCACAAAACTAACTAGACTGGTTCAGTCCAGCGCACTCCCTTTTAACAAGGTTGTTCCCGTATACTATGCATGACTATGCTGACTTGACTAGCAGAGCTGGATGGAAATTGGGACTCCCGAAAGTGCACTCCAGGGGGGTGGCAATGTTCTCAAATTGGGCTAGAGCCAAGCTAAAGCGTATGATTGAGAAATTTTTGATTTTTCTTTTTCTTTTGTAGTTAATTTCATTGTGTTAAACATGTTTAGCTCATAACACATTGTTTAAAGAAAGTAAACATTAAGAGACCACTAACATGTGGCGAACCTGGCAATATAATTCTTTACTTGCGACGCTGTTTTGATTGGACTTTATACACTTTAACTGCACGTGTCACTAATGCACCATCACATTTTGAAATCATTGCAGCCTTCAATGTCATTTAAATTATAGACACGTGGTCCTCGTGGTCGTACTTTTGCATCAATCGCCACAATAGTTGGATTCGTAGAGTTGATATAATCGGTCAGAAAGACTTCAAAATAAATGAAATCTGTCCACTGCTGGCAACCCTGCTCGGCATTTCTTCTTTCACCTACAGCAATACCTTGGTAGACTACGTCGTTTGTTTTGGTTCAGTGTCACCCAAAGATCTGTCAGCACTGCGTATTTTGGACCATGACAGTACCTTGGCGGCTGGATTTCGTGGTCAGGACTGTGATTAGTGAGAAATTTGACGTTAGCAGCTCGATGCGTTTTCCAGCTTAGTGGCATTATATTAGTCTATGCACAAACCAGCTATGCAAGAAGCAAATCGTGTAACTAGTGCGCCCATCCCGGAATTTGGATGATAATTCCGAATTTCTGGAATTCAGGAATATTTTGTCTCGGAAATTCCTGAAATTGAAAAAAATGGTCTGGAAACTCAGATTTAATTGTTAAAATAGATTAATTTTAAGGCATTAACAAATTTGTCTTCAGCATATATAACATTTATTTGACTTAAAAAGAAAATTATAAAAAAAAAGTTAACTGATCCGCAAAATGCCTAACGCTTTAAATATTTTCCATAAAATTTCATTCATTTTGAAATAACGTAAACTGGGATGACTTTGATAGCCTGGGGTGACATTGATAGAAATTTGATTTGGCCACTAATTTTGATACATGGGTAATTCTCCACCAACTCACACAGCAGTTGCCCCGACCACTCTTCGATTTGCGTGAAACTTTGTTCTGAGGGGTAACTTTTGTCCCTGATCACGAATCCGAGGTCCGTTTTTTGATATCTCGTGACGGAGGGGCGGAACGACCCCTTCCATTTTTGAACATGCGAAAAAAGAGGTGTTTTTCAATAATTTGCAGCCTGAAACGGTGATAAGATAGAAATTTTGTGTCTAAGGGACATGTATGTATAATTGACGCAATTTAATGACGTACTCAATATTCCGAAAAACGTATTTTTCATTAAAAAAACTAATATTTTAAAACAAAGGTGACCATAGTATGGCCCGCGGGCCAAACGTGGCACACGAGGTGCTTTGTAGCCCGCGGATCCATTTTGAATAATTATGTAAAATGGCCCGTTGTTCACTTGTAAAGTGATTTTAAACTTATTTTAAATTAATTTTTATTTTTACTTTTTATGATTTTCTTTTTTTGTTGATTAAAAACTAATGACTAATGAAAAACTAATGATTAAAATGTTGATCTTCATTTTAGGACACCGTTTCAATGTGAGTAAAACTAGTAAATATCGTCAAAACTTTCATCAAACATTTTTAGAAATTAAAGCTTAGACAGAAAAGGTTGAAACCGGGAATAAGGCTGTTAAGGAGCGGCCGTGGCTGACTGGTTACGGTGTTCGCTTTGTAAGCGAATGGTCCTGGGTTCGATTCCCATCTGCTCCCAACGAGAAAGTATAGGAAATATTAATCTTGAAACTCTGAACATGAACGAAAAATTAAAGTCGCTCGAGTCGGGGTTCGATCCTCCGTCCTTTGAATAACCACTAGGCCATCGCGACTTGGTGAGCTATGACGGAATTAGGAATACTGTTACTATCAACTATATACGCGCTTGGTCCTTGTCCATTTGACAAGGGTTCGGAAGTTCTAATCCGATTGGTGCAAACGTTCTTCAGGGCGGGGCTTGTCGATAAAAGCTGAAGTACTCCTCGCGCTCGGCTAGCCAGCAGAAATTGGTCACATGTATAGAATGTAGATCTAAACACACACACAAATTGAGGAATAAGGCTGTTGTGTTTTAACAAAGCTTTTTTCGACAACCACACCACCTCTTCCCATTATCTCGAAAAATCATGGGCAAAATCGTTTATTTCAAAAAAAAACTTAGAACAATTTATGGAAATTTTTGTGCAATCAGCTGAATTATTTAAAATTAATTCCTTTACGTTTACTATCATTTTGAGCATGTTCTTGTTTATTCAAAATAATTTGAATTTTACAGAATTTTCGATGAATATTTTTTGGTAGCTAGAAAGTTTTTTTTTAAAGTCGAGTCTTTTTTTTTTAAATAACGATTGCAATCCAACTTAACGGGTTCAACACATTTTTTAACATTTCTTTGTTGAAATGTTGAAATTCTGACTCTCAACGATTTTTTACTAGCCACACTTAATTTATTGATACAATTACGCCGTTATATAAATTATGCAGGTTACATGTCGGCCATTTTTCGAAATATAAAAAAACTATTTTATTGAAAACTTTTAAGTACACAAAAAAGTTAAATAAAAGTACAATTAGCTAAAAACATTTTCCAAAGAACTTTAACAATAAAATCAACACAGCTGTAGAAAACTGCCATTTTGTGTTTTATATTAATTTTTATTAACGAAGATGATGAAAAATAATAAAAGTTTCAAAAACTTGAGTTTATAAATGTATTTTCTAGTCTTTAAAATGAAATAACATAATTTATTTTTATAAACTCCTAATTTTGTAAATTTGGCCCATAAGCTCATTTGAGCTTCAAATTTGGCCCAGTCTATAAAAACTTTGAGCACCCCTGTTTTAAAAGCTCTGCCGTTTTCGGTTTCTGTAACGGTTTCTGTAACTGTAATTTTTTTTGAACATGTCATTTTAAGAGAAATTTAATGTTCTTTTCAAATTTACATTAACCCAGAAGGGTCATTTTTTCATTTAGAACAAAAAATAATTTCATTTGCAAATTTTGTGTTTTTTTACTTTGCAGGGTTATTTTTTAGAATGTAACAATGTTCTTCAAAGTTGTAGAACAGACTGTTCCAAAAAATGGATATGTAAACATCACAGGTTTGCTTGTAACCATCCTGAGTTATCGCGATTTTACGAAAAAAGTTTTGAGAAAGTTACTTTTGCGTTTCTTCTTGTTTCGTCATCCGTGTCTGTCGCGCGGGTGACCATGAACGGCCATGATCAACGACGACCAACTTTTTTTCTCTCATTTTTCGGATGTTCAAAAATGAAAAGGGTCGTACCGCCATTCGTCACGAATTCCGAAAAAAAACTTATTTGTCATCGAAATGTTGGCGTTGAATTACCCAGATAGTAGATTTCAGGGCTATGCTCAAGATGAAAAGTCTTGTATTATACTGCATAATTCTCCAAAAACCTCCCCAAATTTTCCGCACCACCCAGACAATTGACTTGGGACTTAAACGACTTTATTGCTTCACACCAAACTGGCAGTGCCGCTGAACTTTACGCGAAGGAAGCGTCGGCCGGTTGGCAGGGCAGTGTTGCCAGACAGGAAATTAATTTGAAATTTATAACCGCATACCCAGAACCCACTCTTTGGAACGCCATAATTGAAATTTATTATTCACGTTGTCGATCTTGTTCTTTCTTTCCATGCGCTCGAGGAATATTTTATGGAAGGTAAACACGGCGAGCCATCAGCCTGGAGCTGCTGCTGCTGCGGAGCCGGTTCCGAAGAAATTCACTTCACGTGACAGACTCTGTGGAAAATCCTTTCCAGTTGTTTGAATTAAACTCCGGGTTTTGCTTAAATAATATGTTTTATTTATACAAAAATATTGTCTTATAAAAATAACTTGCAGAGACAATCTGTCGTTACATGAAAATATTTTTAACGGATTTCATACAACAAATGTCACGATTCACGAATTAAAGTACCAGCTAACCTTTCTTTGGTATTGTTTATCCACACAAATTCCTCCACTTTATACAAACCAAACACTAATAAGCCGCAACAAAAGCATCCCTAAACAAACAAAACCCACAAACATACTCACACACACAGTTACAAAACCCACACTGTCAAGCACCCAATTCATGTTAAAATGCTTTTGTTTCGAGTGGAAACAATCATAAACGTTCTGGCTCAATGGAGCACGAGCTTCAGCGTTGGCTGATTGATGGTTGCGTGAGTGTGTGTGTGTGTGTCACACACACGCCATTCATGTGCGGGGAAATGGCGCACACAAAAGAGCAGACGACAAATTTTGTTATCTCAATCACGGAGACATAATTTTACATGCTCAGCTGGAATAATAAATTAGTCATTTCGTGATGGAAAAGCAATTAGAGTTAGGATTCTGAGAAGTTTTGGCGGAAATTGGGCGAAGTTAGGTGTTCAAATTTGAGTTTAAAACTATTTTTGACAGTAAAGCTTTTGTAACATGATGTTAAGAATTTTCCAATATTGTTTTGGATCACCTGAAGTCAAGTATAATTATTTGTTTATATTGGCAAAGTAACTTAGCGGGTTAATTCCGCCAAGTTACTTGAGTTCGATTGAGCTGAGACTGATCGTTCAGCCCGAAGGATTGAGGATAAACTCGCACGTACACTAGTTTCATAAACTCATTGATAAATAACTGCCAGTTCAATATTTTTTAGTTTTGTCTAATTACTGATTCAAATTACACAGAAAAAAATCATGGTAATATTACATCTGGGAAGGGCTACATCTTTTATATTAGAAAAAATGTGTAATTGTACCTCTGAATATGTATTTTTTCCACTTTTCTGGGGTAATGTCGCTTTTGAAGTCTAAATTGAGGTAAAACTATATCATAAAAGAAGTAATACTCAATTTTCCAAAATTACACCTTCCAAATTTACACATTTCTGTGTTACCATAAATGTTTGCTCAGAGATTTTTGTTACTCGAGATAGAGATGAATATTTTTGATATAGTTTTGGATTCTTGCCTAAAGTATTGTATATAAAACTGAGGATGTAATAGATTTAATCCAATGTTATCCAACATTTGCAGTTTTTTTATTTTGCCTCCTCACCTTACTGAGGAAAGGCTATAAAATCACTCGAAAAATGAACTTGATTTGACCTCCTAGCCCCACCTTCACGTATACATATCGACTCAGAATCAACTTCTGAACAAATGTTGTGTGGATGTATGTAGGTGGGTGGACAACAAATTGTCACTCGATCTATCGTGTGATCCATCGTTAGTTGGATAACTAAAAGACCTTTCAAATGAGCCTAAAACATCGAAGTGTTATTTATACACTTTTTGGAGGCCGGATCTCAGATTTTTCGATGAAAATGATGTCCGGATCCATCATGCGACGCGGACAGTTAGTTAGATTATTGACATACCTTTCAAAAGAGTCTAAACTATCGATGATCTGATAACCCGATCAAAAGTTATGAGCACGTAAGTGTTATTTATACACAGATGTTGTAAATTTGGATAAAATGACTTTATAAAAGTAAGGAAGGCACCAATTACCTAAAAGTGGATTAAGCAACGATTTTAAAGAAACATTTAGAATTCTATTAGCATTTTATTGTGAATAAATCGGGAACTCATAAAAAAATCTGTGAGTTTGAACAACCTCTTAACAGTTAAGCTCTTGAAAATATTGCCATTTTCCCCAAGAAAACAGCATGATTCGAAAAACAAGTTTTCCGGTAGGGCTCAAACATTGGACTGTGGATTCCTTGGCTGAATTAATCAGACTCGTATGTTTATGTTTGACCATTACGGGGTGACCTACGCAATGTTAGAGTGACCCAAAATGGTAATTTTCCTCGATTTTCGCAAAACCACATTTTCAAAAACTGAAAACTTTGCGCTTGCTCGGAGAGAGTTAAAATGTTGTTCATGGAACTCCAAAGTGTTCAATTCCATGGTACGATTTTGAAAAACGTACCATGAAATTTGAACACTTTGTTCGAGGTTCCCATTTTCATGAACGCTTGTTCACGATTTGGGAACTCTTTTTCTCCGTGTGCTCGGCGTCATTTCAACCGATTTTAGTTGTCGGCCTAGGCTCCCATCCACTAACATTTACACACAAGTTCCTTTATATTACTTTAGCTTGAAAGAAAAATGTATTTACAAAAGCCGATTCTATCCTAACCAGGTTCAGGTACCTAAAAGGATTTAATAAAAATAATTTTATGAAAATGAGCCTTTTCACTGTCATTTATTCATTAAAATAAATAATGTCAAGTATTTACATACATTGAACGAATGATAATGTTAGCCGGCTCCGTAGCTTACTGGTCGCGGCTTCTCCTTCGAAAGCAAAGGTTTTGGGATCAAATCCAAGTTGCCCCGACAATTTGCGTGAAACTTTGTCTTAAGGGTAACTTTTGTCCCTGATCACGAATCAAAGGCCCGTTTTGATATCTCGTGACGGGGGGCGGTACGATTCTGTTTTTAAATTTTTTTGCAGCCTGAAACGGTGATGAGATAGAAATTTGGTGTCAAAGGGACTTTATAAAATTAGACGCCCGATTTGATGGCGTACTCAGAATTCCGAAAAAAACGTATTTTTCATCGAAAAAAAAAAACATTAAAAAAGTTTTAGAAACTCTGCCATTTTCCGTTTCTTGACTGTAAATTTTTTTGGAACATTTCATTTTAAGGGAAATTTAATGTACTTTCGAATCTACTTTGACCCAGAATAGATTTTTTTTCATTTAGAACAAAAATTTTCATTTTTAAATTTCGTGTTTTTCTATCTTTGCAGGGTTATTATCTAGAGATTTACAATGTTCTACAAAGTTGTAGAGCAGACAACTACAAAAATATATAAATGATATATTTATATAAGGGGTTTGCTATTAAACTTCACGAGTTATCGCGATTTTACAAAAAAAAAGAGTTTTGAAAAAGTTGCCGCGACAGACACGGACGACGAAACAAAGAGAAACGCAAAATTTATTTTTTCACGATAACTCGTGACGTTTATTAGCAAACCTGTGATGTTTATATTTTTTATTTTTCGAACTGTCTGTTCTACAACTTTGTAGAACTTTGGTACACTCTAAAAATAACCCTGCAAAGTTACAAAAAACACAAAATTTTAAATGTAACATTTGGTTCCAAATGAAAATATTCTTCTGGGTCAATGTTAATTCGAAACGTATATTGAATTTGCCTTAAAGTGACATGTTCAAGTCAAGTAACGGAAAACGGCGGAGTTTAAAAAAAATAGTGTTATTGATGAAAAATACGTTTTTTCGGAATTCTGAGTAATCCATCAAATTGGGCGTACATTTTA
The DNA here is from genome assembly GCF_015732765.1 of Culex quinquefasciatus. NCBI lineage: Eukaryota > Metazoa > Arthropoda > Insecta > Diptera > Culicidae > Culex > Culex quinquefasciatus. The sequence continues at coordinate 89,113,264 of NC_051861.1, read as the reverse complement.
ATATAACAGTCCCTTTGACACCAAATTTCTATCTCATCACCGTTGCAGACTGCAAATTATTGAAACACCACTTTTTTCGCATGTTCAAAAATGGAAGGGGTCGTACCGCCCCTCCGTCACTAGATATCAAAAAACGGACCTCGGATTCGTGATCAGGGACAAAAGTTACCCCAAAGGATAAAGTTTCACGAAAATCGAAGAGGGGTCGACAACTTTTCCTGATTTCGTGTCAGTTGGTAGAGAATTACCCCTATCCAATTTCACACCATGTTTGAATATTTGCCAAAAAAGTTATTAGGTTAGACCAAAACGCATACAGGTGAAAAAAGCAAAGTTTAATTGTCCTTATCACTTTTCCTCCCATGAAACAAGCACACTTGAAACGATAAAACACAAAATTGCCTCTTAAAGATGGCACTCAATGATTAATTCTTTCGCCATGTCTGAATTTGACGAAAAAGTGCGGGCGATGCGTGTCGAAATTAGTCGTGTGAAAAACGGCTCGAATTTCAATCTTTTTTTTTTCGTTTTCCTCAGAAGACAAATTTAGGCATTCTTTTCATCTTTTTTTCGTGCCAAGCACGCGTTGATTGATGTGTTCTGAGAAATAAAAAGCTGTGCTCCGTGATGTGGTGTGTGGTGTCTTCCGTGGAAATTTGATGGGATCTTCAAGCAGCATACGAAAATTTGAATGACTGTGATTGAAATCTGAAGTGGGAAACGAGATTACGTTTCAGTTAAACGGGAATTTGTGTGGAAGCGATTTGAATCAGATGAATGGGGTTTAATCGATTTAAGCTGTGCAATTTTAGTCAAGTTAAATCTACTGTAACACAATATAAAGTATGTAAAAAATATTAAATATCTTGTATGAAAAACTGTGATTAAATTGGCTGACTTTTCAATGGATTTAAATGGACATTTGTTCTAAAGCTTGCTCTGAAAAAAATCCAACAACTTTAAACCGAGAAAATCAATATCACAAGCTTAACTTCGTAACATCAACGAATTGACAATGATCCTGCAGCAAACTTTTTCCTCTCTTTACCTTTCCAATGGATCGTCCCACTTTTTTATGTTCCTTTCCAGCAGCTTATGTCAACGAATAAATTTAAATTTATGTTTCCAAATTACATTATGAATGTTGCATTAGACCTCCATCTCGGACTCGGACAATCTTCCTGGTTTTTTTTCGCTTATTTTTTTTCTTGCAGCAGTCTATTTACCCCGGGAGGAGCTTTTTTGCATAACTTTTCCTTCGAACAAAACTTGCGCCATTCGTCCCGAACGAGGAGTCCCCCAGGACGAGTGGACCTTCTACCCCCCCCCCCCGCCACCCGCTATAGTTGGGCATCAGAATTCAACACTTTCTCCGCGCTCCTCGTGCCGTAAGTTGGCAGTTTGGTGCAATTTTACAGCGACCTGAAAGCATAAACAACGACAAAAGTATGTTGAACAGGAGGTGGGGGTGGAGAATGGAAAATAGTGAAAGAAAACCAACATACAACACCAACCCCTGTGGGTGCACTGAGAAGCAGGGGGGACAGGTGTGAGGGGGAGGTCCATTGCGATCGCAATCTTTCTCATATTTTATGGATTTAGTTTTGCTTTTGTTTTTGTATCTCTTTTGTTTAAACAGCGACCGAAGAGCGGTGCATTTTTTAACTTTTTTCATTTATTTTTTTTAAAGATTTTAATGCTAAGAATATTCAAAATAACAGAAACGTAAATTTGTATTATTATGACTCTTGATTAAGTACAAGAAAAACAGAATTTTGAAATCAGTTTAAAGGGGTCAAGTTCAGTCATTCCAAAACTGAAATTTTTAAATTAAATTGCTTAAAAACATCTCCGCAAACACTCACAGACTGTAAACACACAAAAAAGGCCAAAAATCAACCTTCCCCATGAAAGAGTAGACGCAACGCGACAGTCTCGCTAGCAATAAGCGTCTGCTTCAGGTTTCCCAACTTCCTCCAACTTCAACTGCCACACTTCTGCTGACCCCCTCTTCAAACACCCTGTTTCACACCACAATCACAACCATCTCCGTAGGGGAAGTCATCTGTAAAATCTTTTTCTCTTCTACTTGCCTTTTCTCTTCTTCTCTCGTCTCTCATATCATTCGCAATTTTCTCATTGCCTTTGTCTGGCGGTGACTTTTATTTACTTTTAAGTAGTTTATTTTTTCCGTTTTTTTCCAGTTCCAACCGAGGAGGAGTCGTGCCCCATTTTGCGTTGCCCATGATTACATTCTGTCGTCGTCGTCGTCGTCGTCCTTCCCAAGATTTCAGCTCTCTGTTTGAACTACTAGCTCCAGCTGGGTGGAATAAGTGGCGGAGGATTCTCTTCGGTGCAACTTGGGTTGACTTTTATTTGTTGGTTTTGGCCAAGACTCGATGATGATCGGGATGGTGGTGATTCTGTTGAAGCAACTCGGGAGGGAATGTTTTGGGAGATAAAATAAAATAAAAAAAACAAACACAAAAAAAAACAATAAACAAAACCAAAACCAAACCGAAACCCAAACCCAAACCCAAAAACAAAAAAAAATATTATTGCAATAATCCTTAGGGCATCTCCACCGCAGAGATCTAATTGCGTGGCAAACCTATTGGTTGAATCCCCAGTTTTAGCTTTGCTCCTTACCTCCCAGTCACGGCGTTCTAGCAAAATTCTGACAGAATTCTAACAGAACGAAATTATTCTTACTAGAAAGCTGCCATCATCCTGCCAGTTCTTTGCCAGAATTCTCAATGAATTCTAGCTCAAATGCAATAACCGGTTCTCGCAGAAGTTGGCGAAATCAACTGGTTCTGTAAGAATCTTGCTAGAATGCTGCTAGAACGAACTGACAGCCCATTCTGCTAGAATTTTGTTGAAATTTTGATAGAATGGAGCACTTCCATTCGAGCAGTTTTTGCTTTTTCTACAATGTATTTTTTATGGAGCGAACTGTCAAAAACTGCTCGACTGCGGGTGCTCCATTAACTGGCAGGAAATTTCTGCTAGAATCCTGCTAGAATATTGCTAGAAGCAGTTGGTAAGATATTTCCTAGGATATTTCTATTTACTTTTACACTTATTCAATCTTTTTTTTAATTACAACAAATGTTTGCTTCCATGCACTATCACTGACTTTTAAATTCTACACTTCACTTAATGGTCACTTCAATCGTTGAGGAACGGATGGCCCTGGAACATTGCGTTGCGTGGAAAATCTCGGGACCACCTGCAAATAAAAATTCTGATAAACAATCCGGCTTTGATGTTTCTAGCTTCTGCTCCAGTGTTTACCTTTGTTTCTGGAATGCTTCCGCGTAGCAAAGGCCAATGGCCGTTTATGTTGACTCTGGTGCTCTGGTTTTCTGAACCATCTCAATCTGGTGCCTGTTAAAAAGGATGAGTAAGTTATCGTGCCACACTACCATTTTGTTTGAATAACTTACCAAATAGCCGACAAAAATGAATTGAACAAAGTGCACTTGTGTAAACAAGTTCGATGACAAGACTATTTTAGCGGAAGTAAAGTTCGCTACGAAGCGGTTTGGCGGAAATGAAGTAATTTTGACAGATTTCGCTCTGTCAGATTTTTCTAGCAAAATTCTCACAGAATTCTAGCAGATTTCGCTCTTTTAGAATATTCTAGCAAAATCTTACAGAATCTCTGACAGGCCTGCTAGAATCATTCTAGCAGGATTCTAGCAGAACCAACTCTGCTAGAATTTGACGGGCTAATGCACGTTTCCGCACCGTAGGAAGCTAATTTGGCTACTGAATCAAGCCCATCGTTGGGATCTAAATTATTCATTTTCAAATTCTAGCCGTTTTGTTCATCAAAATCAATGAAACTATATTCTAGCATTATAGAACATGCTTCTAATTACATTGTATGTCCAAATTGATTGCGTATATCAATAAAATATCATTTTCAAAATTTTAAAAGAGTTCATCCGATTGGCTCCTGAAATGTTTGGGTAGCAAAGCTTAAGCTAAATTAGCATTCGAGTTCATTCATATTTGTTTTGGTTGTTGCTTTTGTCTTCAAAAATGGCACAGTTGCAAAAAAGCGCATTTGAACAAGAAAATACAAAAGAAATAAAATTTAAGTTTAAGTAAATAAATGAAGATGCATTTAATTTCAATATCAAACTTGAGTGAATTTTAAAGAAATGAGGACTTAGGTTCAAAACGACTTATATTTACATTTAAAAATTGTTATAAAAAATATTTTTTTGTATAATTTTTGCCTTCCTCACCTTACTGAGGAAAGGCTATAAAATCACTCGAAAACTGAACTTCTCAATTAGACCTCCTAGACCCACCTTCATGTATACCTGTCGACTCAGAATCGAATTCTGAGCAAATGTCTGTGTGTGTGTGTGTGTGTGTGTCTGGGTCTGTGCACCAAAAAATATGCACTCGATTATCTCAGCACTGGCTTAACCAATTTGAACCGTTTTGGTCTCATTCGATTCGTCTTGGGGTCCCATAAGTCCCTATTGAAAATTATGAAGTTTAGTAAAGTACTTCAAAAGTTATGCTAAAAAAACGATTTTGACTAAAGTCCGGAATATTGTAAAAAGGGTGGTTTTTGTAAGAAACCCCAGCATGTTATACATTTTTAGAAAGGTATTTAAAAGACCTTTCCAACGCGACCAATTCATTGAAGATCTGACAACCCTATCAAAAGTTATTAGCAATTAAGTGTTATTTATGCACTTTTTGGAAGCCGGATCTCAGATATCACGATGAAAACGTTGTTCGGATCTATCATGCAACCCGTCGTTGAACAGGTAATCAAAAGACCTTTAAAACGCGTTCAAAACATTGAAGATCTGACAACCCTATCAAAAGTTATAAGCACTTAGGAGTTATTTATACACTTTTTGGAGGCTAGTTCTCAGATATTTAGATGAAAACGTATTCCAAATATATCATGCGACCTATCTTTGGATAGGTAATTTAAAGACCTTCCCACGAGCGTGTCTATTTTGGATAGCATTACCCTTTGAATGAGAGGAAGGCACTAACCACCTAAGGGTGGATTAAGTAACGTTTTATAAAAGATTTTAAACTACCTATATTTAATATAAGTTAACAATTTTAAATTATGTTTTTAAATTCAAATAAATACCAAGCTAAATAATATTATTGGGCCAATGTAGTATCTTGTTAATGTCAGTGGAGGAGTAAGGAAAAATTGGAATACCTATTTTCTTATTTTATATTAATTTTTTTCATTTCATTTAAAAATATTTTAAATAGTTGTACAAACCATAAAACTGGATGGCATTGATAGCGGTGGTGACTATGAAAGGTTTATGATTTTATTGTAAAATTAAAAATACGAATTAAATACAAACGGACTGGTATGAAACCATGTTGACCTTGGTAGATAAGTGTTCAAAGTACCTTATGAAGCAGTTTTTGAAAAATTTTGAAAAGTTTTAAAAGTTAGTGAACTATAATTGGATAAATAGCATTATTTTATTACTTTGAAAATGACATATTTTTCACATTATCAGATTTTTAAACAATTTTACTTTTAAAATAGTCTAAATTGTTATTGAAACAGAATTCAAAAATATCTTCAAATACATTAGAATTCTATACAACAAGTTTTATAGTAAATTTGCATTGCTTTATACCATTTTTTAAGCTTATTCAGGAATTTTGTTGGTCCAAAATTTTGCATTACGTAGTAAAAGAACGCTCCACACGTGTTTATTTTAATGTGTGATTGTTAAATGACTGGTGAATGTGTTCAATACAATCCAAAAAATTGGATCAATTGCAAGTAATTACAAATTATTTTTTCACTATTGTTTTTGTTTTTGCAGTTATGTGTAAAAATAATTTTAATAATTCATGAAAAACTCAATCCTTATCTTTATTGCTTTGAAATTTGAGTTTCTGTTTGACTTGAATGTAAAAATCAACATTTTATAAACAGTGTTTGTATAATTTTATATTTGAAGTCGACCAATATTCTCATGCAACATTTTGAATTTCGGGAAAATGCTATTTATTTTACTTTGACTTTGACAGTTGGAACTGTTTTGCAAATTCATAGACAACAGGTAACCTTCTTAAAAAAAACTCAAACGATAAAACAATAGATGACCGCAAAGGAAGATAAACATTGTTGTTGGTTTAGTTGACCTAAACGCACTTAACTGAAGAATGTGGTTTGGTTTTGGTTTTGGCAAAAGTTTATCAAAATTCGATTTTGTCAGAAAAAATGCAACGTTTTTAACTCTCTGTGCCGTATTAAATCCCATTTTTAATTATATTTTAGGCAAAACAATGTCATTGGGTAAATTTGGATTTGCAAACACACAGTCGATCCTGCTCACGTCAGTGAAGGTTTACATTTAGAATGAGTAGGATAGCTTGCTTGTTTTTTAATCCACATTGGTTCATTCTTAATGTTTTTTTTTCACGCAATACAAAAGACCTTTTCAAATGTCCGGCAGAAGATCGACAATGCGACAAATTCTCGCTTACTATTTCAAAAGGTCCTATGTACATAGGAAACTCATGGGACATTGGTTGTTTTTAAAAATTATCTAGAATTAATCAAGCACTGCCCCAACGCGACATAAACAAACTAACTAACACAAAAGTCATTATTTATGCGTTAACTTTTAGCACAGGATTGAAAATATCTCCTAACTCGAAGAATTAAAATTGAACAAATGGGTGCCAAATACGCTTTGCAACGCAATTAGGTCCCTGCGGTGGAGATGCCCTTACAAGGTAAATATGATGCTAAATGCAGGAGAATGCATTTCAAATTGATTTCAAATTGATTATTTTCAACCCGTTGCAAAGATTAAACAAAATTTGCAACAAGAAACCTTTGATAACCACTACGGTGCAATGCAGACGTGCAACTCCTAATTTAGAAGAACTTGTTTGGTTTAGAGTACACTAATTACGCTAATCTTCAAGGCTCCCTAAGACCCTGAGAGGCTATATTATAAACCAAGATAGATATAGGGTAAGAACCGTTAAGTGCACTCAAAGAGCTTTTAAGACGTTCTTCTTGAGAGCTTATAAGAACAGTCACATGGAAATATACCTGAAGTCGGTTTTTCCAATGAACCAATGTTTTCTACACATTATTCATGCTAAAAACAAGACGTTTTAAACTGGCATAACATTACTTTAAACTTAAATGCCAACCAGAACAAGCTGAGTGCCGTTAAGAAGAGCTCTTAGTGCCGATGCATGTCTGGCTGCAATGTACTCATTTCTCGCTGGTTTCACAGAAATTGGACGCATCACACGCAGCGACTCGAGAATAAAATACATAAATTTGTAGAGCAAGGAAAAAGAACAAACACACACACACACACACGCACAACTGCAAACACAGTGACGAGCACAAACGAGTCCTGTGTGGCGTCACAAAACCAACAGCAAATCGCAAAACGAATGGTATAACAACGACTAAAATAACGAGCTTTCGCTGCAAAAACATCAACAACAAAACTTGTACGCAAACAATGCCTCGCAACAAAATAATTAACAGTGATTTCCCTGACGGGGCTTTTTATTCTACAGAGTTTTTCACCGCGATTTTCCGCTTCCTGGCAACTTTTGTACCGAGTAGCAGTTTTAAAATGAGACGAAAGATTTTTTTTTTCAAAATCATTCAAAATCGTCCAATATTTTTGAAATTAAAAAAAATCATAACATACCAAGTGACGCTTACGTCACTTTGACAATCCATCTTTCAAAAAAACAGTGTAGTGGCAGTGCTGCCATCTCGTTGGGTTTGTTAGCGCCACCGTTTGAGTTTGAGCAAAACGAAAATGCAAATTTTGTGCCAGCTTAATGTGGCTATTTTATGGAAGGGGTGAGAGGGGTTAAACAATGCTAGAGTAGGGTGCAACTGCAGCGTAAAACAAGCACAGTTTGTTTTAATCAGAAACACACAAAATGAACGGTGTACCAATATTTACAGCGCTGAAACGGACGGATGTCGAAATTTTGTCAAGCGGTAAGAATGCCAACAAAGAGGTAGCGAGTTTTTGACAGATTTTATTTTTTGGAAATCAATCAAATCTAGAGTTTTTTTAAAGTCAATAAACCAAATTTTCAGTTTTTGCTTTTGGGTGTTTTTAAAACCGCCTTGAGTCAGGTGAATTAAAAAACACCCAAAAACAAAAATTGAAAATTTGGTTTATTGGTCCTTTCAAAAAAAAAAAACTCCAGAAATATAAAGAATCGGGTCTTAAAGCCCTATATCCATTTTTACATACAACGATAAAACGCATGCCAGAGAACCATTTATGTTCAATTTCTTTGATCTTCAAGCTAAAAAAATAACGACAAGTCAATGGCGCCGATCAGTCTAAAATTTGGGGGGGGGGGGGCATTGTTGATGGATTGTGAGTAACCATTTTAAAGTTAATCGTAGATCATAAATTTTACTATTTTTATGTTTTTAAAAAAATATGATGTTACACGATTTTATTTTGTTCGTCGATTTTATTTTGATCTATGGTTAAGACTGGTCAACACCATGCTTGTTACGGAGGCAGACCTACCGATCTTTTTTCCAAGGAGTTCTTGGATGACTCAGAACATCCCAACACATAACAAAATTATCTACCATACTCACTAAAACTATGCGGGTAGGTTTCTTAATCAAAACTGGTCGACATATTTCTTGTTTCGAAAGTTGACCCACCGGTCTTAACTCGGAGTTCTTGGATGACCCAGAACATTCCAATAAATTGGTGCAACAATGTACTTAAGTCTTCCATTCTCATTGAAGCAGTATGGGCGGATCCGGTGTCAAAATCTTGAAGCATCGACTTGTTTTCGATGTAATTTTGAATCAAGGAAATCCTTATACAGTATGTGTTACACCCCTTGGGCACTATGCACATTTGTGATGAAACATGTAAAAATTTAAAGTTTGACAGGTTACCTTTTGTTTCATGCCAAACATTTTGCTACAAAAGCTCATGAAAAGATGATTTCTATAAAAGTTATATAACAAATACTATTACGATAATAAAGCGTTTGTACACCTTTAATTAACATAAATAATGTTATTTGTTGACAAATCACCATAAATCCAGTCTCAACTCCAAATAGGCATCCTTGACTGATTAAAAAAGAATTTGGATTGAATATAAAGTTTACTAACTACTTAGTATGTTTATATAACTCTGGAAATTCTATTTAAAACTTATCTAAACTTAATTTTGCAAACTTTTAATTCAACTAAATGTCAATATATTACCATATAATTGCTAAAAACATTTTGGAGTGGGTATAACATGTATTTGTATCGATAGAATAGATTTTCGTTGGAATTTCGTACCAACCCGGAACGTGTCGGAAATTCGCCGGCATCATTGTTGTTCCATGTGGAATCGGAAAGGGCATAAAATTTCCGATCTTTTGATACCCAAACATCTAGGTTTTCTTTAAAACCTACGTTTTTAAATACCTAAGCAAAAACGTTGTTATGGTTTCGTTTGAGCAACCTGCCAAAAATGTATGGAATTTCGTAATTTTTGTTCTCGTGGATCAAACTTACTTTTGCCCAGGTATTTAAAAACGTAGGTTTTAAAGAAAACCTAGATGTTTGGGTATCAAAAGATTGGAAATAATATGCCCTTTCCAATTCCACATAGGTTGACTTGTGAATCGTGGACCGGTTCGGATGCCGGCGGAATTTCCTACGACGTAATTCCGGGTTGGTATGAAATTCCAACGAAAAATCTATTCTATCGATATAAATACCCCAAAACGGTGTTATACTCACTCCAAAATGTTTATTTAGCAATTCTATGGTAATATATTGACATTTAGTTGAATTAAAAGTTTGCAAAATTAAGTTTAGATAAGTTTTAAATAGAATTTCCAGAGTTATATAAACTTTTATACTAAGTAGTTAGTAAACTTTATATTCAATCCAAATTCTTTTTTTAATCAGTCAAGGATGCCTATTTGGAGTTGGGAGACTGGATTTATGGTGATTTGTCAACAAATAACATTATTTATGTTAATTTTTCGAAAGGTGTACATACTTTTTTTGCACCTTTTTTATTTTCGTAATAGTATTTGTTATATAACTTTTTATAGAAATCATCTTTTCATGAGCTTTTTGTAGCAAAATGTTTGGCATGAGTTTTTGAACAAAACGTAGTACTAGGTTCCTGTCAAACTTTAAATTTTTTACATGTTTCATCACAAAATGTGCATAGTGCCCAAGGGGTGTAAATACTTTTTTTACATACTGTACATTATTTGTTGCAATATGATTCAAACGGAATAATACAAATCAAATCATGTTTTCAATCATGCTAAGACATATCAGAACTGAACAGTTTTTGCTGATACTCGTCGAATGAAGTCAAGATGATCGAAATCGATAATAAAGTATTGATTTTATGAGTGATTTTGGACAATGAAAAAACGATGTTAAATGTGAAAAATAGAAGACTTTTTGTGGAATGATGTCAATTTATCGTATAATTTAAATCATGTTGCATATTAATACAAAAAAATCATTCAAAAATTACTTTCTATTGTTTGTTCTCAAAAATGCAAAAATATATTCAAAGCTTGCTTCAAATATTTGATAACATTGGATAGTTTGGAGTAAATGCAACACTAAATAGCCATTTACCATTTGTTCAAGAGCTGAAAGGAGTATTTGTCATGAAAAACATAATTTCTGCAAGTCTTTTTTCTCATTTCAATAAACTGGTCACAGAGGCAAGTTTAAAATTTCTCATCAAAAATACCTAAATACATTTTCTTGTAGTTGAATGAGTCAAGCTGTTAATTGATCTTCACACACCCGATTCGGCAGTAAAATGGTACTGTGTGCGGACGGAGAGGATAAATCCCGAAATTACCGAGAGGACTTTACTCATGGGTTCATCTTCAAAAAAGTTCATCTATAAAAAAAAAAGTACCAGTATCGAGACTCGAACCCAAGACCTCCGGCATATTGAACCGTGCCTTTGCCGTATGAGCCACCATGGTTCGGTGACTAAGTGACGGTAATTTGTCCATATAAGCCACTCAATAGGATGCACTGTTCCAATGAACGAATGAACACGCGAGAGGACTATACTCGCAAAATAGCACTCTCCTCACGTTTCTTTTCGTGAGGACTATCCCCTCGTTCTTTAACTTTGGGTGCACTTATTTAAACCATTAATGTTGATGTCCTATACAATTTTGTTGCATAATATTAATAAAACCAAGATCATAACAATTTTCAATAAATTTAAAATTTCCGGAAATTCCGATTTCCGGGAAATTTGTTAAATTTCCTTCCCGGGAAATTTGTAACCCGGAAATTGGACGCTCTATAAAAGACTTATAGCAAAATGGTTCACAAAATACCATTATAACATTTTGTAAATGTATAATTCTCTGTCAACTCACACAGCAGCTGCCCCGACCCCTCTTTGAGTTGCGTGAAACTTTGCCCTAAAGGGTAGTTTTTGTCATAAAATTTCCAATTTATCAAAATTTCAGACTGCAATTTATTTCTTTCGTCTTCTTTTGCATGTTCTAGAATCGAAGGGGTCGTACTGCCGTGTCACGGGATCGTCAGCTGTGTGCTATCTTGTGACATAGACCATTTTGGTCGAAAATGAGTTAATGATGACGTTTTGCTATACTTAACAAACACTACAAGATGCTTTAACCCGATTTTGGAAACTGGCTTCCGTTTCCCGGATATCGCAATACACACTTGTGACATAGACCAATTTATCATCAAAATGTTCGTGCACACTTGTGTTGGAAAATGTGGAAATTTTTCTAGTTTTTCACAAATTTATGTTGATACACATTTTCTGAAGGCAATGCAATCTTTTGTTTTTGAAAATATACTGATTAAGTCGATTTATCCATTGATTTGAGCTTATTTTAGTTTGTATGGGAATTCTGTGCACACTTGTGACACGTAGTACAATTTTACTTTCGAAACACACTTGTGGCACGTGCTTTTCAGATTTTTGATTTCATAATTTACTGTATTTTTTAACTGGTGTAACCAAATTAGTTGAAACTTGGAGCATTTGTTAAGCGATAGTATACGAACCAATTGCTTCAAAAAGTTTGGCTCTACCATTCATAGTTTTGAAAATAATTATCATCAAACTTTAAAAACGATTTTCTCGAAGAGTACTAAATGGCCGTTTTCACAAGATAGCTCACAGCTGACGAGATATCAAAACGGACCTCGGATTTGTGATCAGCGACAAAAATTACCATCTAAGACAAAGTTTCACATAAATCGATCAGGGGTCGGGGCATTTTCTCCGATTTCGGGTGAGTTGGCAAAGAATTACCCAGATCCATTTTGACGGTAAAAAGGAATTCCACTTTCTATGCGAACTTCGGTTGACCTTGATCATCTGGAACCATGTATGATACTCAAAAATCAGCTTAAATATGGTAATGACCTGTTTTGACGTTCGGTGTAAATGCCATCAACCACTTATGGTTTGATTAGGATTCGTTTATGAAGTTTACTTTTGCCTTTCTTACTAAAGAAAGGTATAGGTTTTACTTTATGGCTGGACGTCATTTTCATCTTCGTAAATAAGACGATACAGCATGAATATTAATCGTAAAAATCGCCAAAAAATCACACTGCATTGATTTTCGACGGTTCGTCGCTAAGTCGACAAGTTGTCAAGTTGAGCTTCGAATACTGGCGCGAGAATGCTGGCGCATATATGTTTTGGCTCAACTTATACTCGTTTGTAGTAGCTTGTCTACTGATGTTTCCATCAACATGTAAGATATCGTAGCTTTTCGGTTTCATTTGCTCAGTCCGTTTTTTGCATAACTGTCCAATGTTTATGCAAAAACTTTTGTGACATAGGACATTCATCCGGGTACAAACAATTTGTTTCCGTGTGCTCCTTAAATCGTTTTTATACACAGTAAAAAAATCATGGTAAAATTTCATCTAAAACGGAGTACATCTTTTATGTCAGAAAAAAGCTTTAATTTTACCTCTAATAATGTGTAAATTTACATCTGGCAGACGCTAGGAAAAAATATCTGTAATCCTAAAATAATATCAAACCGGCGATAGTTATATCTAGCTTACTAAGTCCGCGCTCCAACCCGCACGGCCAACTCGCCGCTGTGAAAACTGGACGATCAAAGCCAATGTAGGTCTATGTGCTCCGTACATTGTATACTGTATTTACTGCATATACGGTACATAGAGGTAGGGGAAATCTACCCATTTTAATCCTAATAAGCGGTCGTGTTTGAATGATGCTGGATAATCTAGAGTCTCCCTTGAATTTTACTAAAACCAAGTACACCAACGAGTAGAGCAAGTTTTTGTGAACATTTCTGTTTATTTTCACTTTCACTAAAAGTTATTCTATTTCTTTACCAAGCATTTAACAAAAAAATTCCCAAGGGTATTCTAATCGAGGCGAATGCATTGGGCCACGCCCATTTTTCTAATATCGGCTTAGTTCTTTTCTTCCAACACTCTGTCGAGTGTTGCCATTTGCGCTGACAGTTCAAACGAACACTCACGAAAAGTGGCATTTATAGGGAAAGTTTCCTGGCATCGCTGGCTGTGCTGCTGGTGGTGTTGACGGCCAGCCTTTGTTCTTTTTTGCCTTCGTCTCTCGCTCGGTTTTCTTCAGCCTTCGAGTAAAATGCAAAGTGAAAATTGAAACGTCAAACGACTTGGCGCGTTTGTTTTTTTGATGGCGCTTGCTAATTTATTACATTTTTCGGGATTATTCTTCAAGTGAGTGCCTTACTAATGATCAAAAGAACATGTTGCCGGTAGTTGGAAGCAATTTCATATCTTAAGCGCCGTGAAAAAGTAAGCGAAAGTGAAAAGTTAATTTTGGCGATATTCATTAAGCGTTTGAGGGATTCTCGTGTGTGTCACTGTGTGTGCCAACAAAATGATGAGAAGTGGTCTCGCAAAATACAAATTATGATCAAAAGTGCATTAAATGTGATCTTTTTGGCCAGTAAGTGGCATAAATTTGCGTGCTTACTCGAGGCGGTGCTGTTGCTGGTAAGTTTATAGCCCAAATAGTATTTTTGGAGCTTTAATCGAGCATCAAACTCTCCATATGACGAAGATAGGTGTTTGATTGGAAAGGGTAGATTTCTACATTGGCTTTGATCATCCAGTTTTCACAGCGGCGAGTTGGCCGTGCGGGTTGGGGCGCGGACTTAGTAAGCTAGAAATAACTATCGCCGGTTTGATATTTTTTTAGGATTACAGATATTTTTTCCTAGCGTCTGCCAGATGTAAATTTACACATTATTAGAGGTAAAATTAAAGCTTTTTTCTGACATAAAAGATGTACTCCGTTTTAGATGAAATTTTACCATGATTTTTTTTACTGTGTAGGCTTCATTTTGTCTTGATTTCGTAAGTTTATTTAACAGAGTTCGTTGGATTCCAATAGGAGCTTTCTAAGGTTCTAAGCTTTATATCGTTTTCAAAGTTTTCAATGTTGGCAACGCCAATGGCTATCTACATAAGGTTCTCGAGGTTGAGTGTGTAGTGGTGCGGTTGTAAAAATAGCTATCTCTGACTCTCTCACTTTCGTAGATGCTGAATGGCAAGCTTCCCACTGTGCGGTTAACTCGGTTTTGCTTTGCGCCTGCTTTGTTCGGTTTTGGGCTCATACCAAACTAGAAAACCAAAACCGCAGTTAGCGTCGTCACTGGCGCATGGGAAGCTTGCTATGCTGAGCTGCGAAAACTGCCAGCAGTTGGGACACACCAAGACCTACTGCAGCAACAAGTCTCAAAGTGCGCTGGCCCCCACAAGGACGTGGAATGCCAAAAACAGGCTGAAAAATGCCTGCTTTGCGGCGGGGAACCGCACAAAACTCGGCAGTGCCCAAAGTACAAGGAGCGCGAGGACAAGATGAAGCGATCCTTGAGGGAACGCTCCAAAAAGTCCTTCGTGGAAATCCTGAGTCAGGTGACCCACTCCAATCGCTTCGCTCCTTTGGCGGATGAAGATTCGGGGGACGAGGAATCCGATGTGGAGGTTCTCTTCCAGAGAGACGAGGAAAGTGACTCTTCCGGGCCAAACCCGAAGCGCAACAAAGCCAAGTCCAGAAAAGCCGCTGGCGGCAAGAGAGGAGAGTGACTCGTTGAACTTCGAGGAGGATTTTCCTTTCGGTCCGTCGGGTAAGCCCGCTCCAAAGCCGGCACCGAAGCCCGTTCAAGCCGCTGAAGCCCGTTCCCAAGCTGCCAAAGATCCCCCAAAACGGTTCCTCAACCAAATCCGATCACCGATGCCTTCAAAGGAGTCCTTACTTTTTCCACAATCGTGGAATGGCTGTGCTCTTTGTGAGTGAGCCGACGCGTTTAATCATAAAGCGGTTTGAGCCTCTCGCTAGACACATCGGGAAACAGCTTGCTAGCACGATGCCCCTCTTGTCGTTCATTTCCTTTGATGGGTAATACACCAAAAACGAAAAACGGCATCTCCTTTCTACAATGGAATTGTAGAAGTTTAACCCCCCAAGTTAAACGATTTTCAACAATTCGCATTCGAACGGGACTGTGATGTGTTTGCGCTGAGCGAAACGTTTCTTATCGGAGATGAGACGCCAGCTTTCCGGGGGTACAACATCATCACAGAGAGCAGGGCAGGACCAAATAGAGGTGGAGGCGTACTGATTGGGGTCAGGAAATGCCACACTTTTAGAAAGGTCACGCTCCCGAAGCTAGGAGGAATCGAAGCAGTCGCAGTTCAGGCCATGATCAGAGGACTGGACATTTGCATTGTGTCCGTCTACGTTCCCCCCACAGGTGTCGTTAACTCGACAAAAGTTGTGGGGTATGCTTGAGCTGTTACAGGCACCGCGACTGGTTCTGGGTGACTTTAATCTTCACAGCACCGAGTGGGGAAGTCACAAGACAGACCCTCAAGCATATCTGATTCATGAACTGTGCGACGACTTCCAGATGACCCTCCTAAACAGGGACAAGCAAGTTACGCGGATTGCAACACCACCAACGCCAACTTGTTCCGGTACGAAGGCGAGTGCCATCGACTTGTCGCTCTGTTCCAACAGTCTGGCAGTTCTTTGTGACTGGAACGTGCTTCAAGATCCTCGTGGCAGTGATCATTTGCCGATCGCTATTCTGGTTAGCCATGGCCCACAGCAATCGACAACGGTGGAGATGCCTTACGATCTGACGCGAAATATCGACTGGAAACAGTACGCGGAGGCAGTCTCCATTGGAGTTGAGTTGCGAGATGGGTTGGCACCGCTTGAAGAATATGCGTATCTGGCTAATTTGATCTATGACAGTGCGTTACAAGCTCAGACGAAACCCGTCCCGGGACCGTACATCCGAACGCGCCCTCCACTTCCCTGGTGGGACAAGGAGTGTACGGATCTCTCGGCGGCCAGGTCTGTAGCTTATGTGGACTTCTGCAAGTGTGGAATCCGAGCGAACTTCCAAAAGTACAGAGCTCTTGATCGCAGATACAGTAATACTCTGAAGCGGAAGAAGCGAATGTACTGGCGGAAGTTCGTTGAAGGACTACCAGCAGATACGTCCATGAGCACTCTGTGGCGCGTTGCGAGGGCCATGCGTAGAGGTTCCGTTCCGAACGAGAGTGTGGAAAAATCGGACAAGTGGATATTGGATTTCGCCAAGAAGGTGTGCCCGGACTCGGTGCCGACACAACCATCATTCGACGTTGTTGATGGGAGCGACTAATCCTCCCTTCTCGATGGTAGAGCTCTCCATAGCACTATTGACGGGCAACAACACTGCTCCTGGTCCGACAAGATCAAGTTCAGCTTGCTGAAAATCTTCCGGACGTCGCGAAGCAGCGTTCATTGAATTCAACACGTTCGTGGAGCAGAACGTAATTCCTACACGAATACAGACAGGTCCGTGGTTGCTATTCAAAAAACATCCTGACCTGTTTCGACTGTACAAGACAAACGATACTTTCGGTACTGGAATATGGCAGTTTCTGCTTCCAAACAGCTGCGAAATCACGCTTGTTGATCTCCAGCGGATACAGTACCGAAGTCTCGCATTGTCTTGGGTTGCATGCACTCAACTCACAACATGACCCTCGAGATCTTGGCTGAGTGTTGCCTCTGCGAACTCGTTACTGTTTACGAACTGTCTTACCGGTTCCTGATCCGGTGTGATTACAGGAATAAACTGTAATTGACAACTTTGAAACGTTGCTGAACACGAAGTCTCGCATGCTTCTATATTATGACTTTATGTCATCGTGGGAGTGGAGCCCGAGCACAACGGTACAGCGCACGCCTCCGTTAACCAGCAGCACCCTGATTGGCTTCGACACGTCCATGAAAGCCGATACTCGCGGTATCCCAGACCATCTTCTGCGGGGAGTTGTACCGTCGATCTTCGCATCAAAGTACAACCATGTTCCTCCAAACAACAGATTCTTCACCGATGGCTCCAAGCTCGACGGCTGTACGGGCTTCGGTGTCTATCATGAATCTTATCAGCTGTTCTTTAAGCTGAAGGATCCGAGTTCGGTTTACGTCGCAGAGTTAGCCGCGGTTTACTGCGCACTGCGAATCATCGAGACCATGCCACCTGACCACTACTTCATCTTCACCGATAGCTTTAGCTCTGTTGAGGCTATCCGGTCTCTGAAGCCGACAAGGAGTGCGTTTTTCCTCACGGAAATACGTAAGACTTTAAACAACCTGGCGGCTCAGTGCTTCAGCATCACGGTGGTGTGGGTCCGCGCTCATTGCTCGATTCCGGGTAATGAGAAAGCGGACTTGCTCGCCAAGAAGGGTGCTGAGAGGAGACATTTTTGAAAGGCCAATTAGCCTACAAGAATGCTACGGTTTTCCGAGGCAGCGTGCGCTTCTGGATTGGCAAAAACAATGGGACGACGACACCAAGGGACGTTGGATGTATTCCATACGACCTAAGGTGCAAAGAAAAGCCTGGTTCAAGGGAATGGACTTGACGCGTGGATTCATCAGAACGATGTCCCGCCTTATGTCGAACCATTACTCGTCCAAGGCTCATCTGTACCGTATCAACATGAGTGATACGAACCTTTGTGACTGTGGGCAGGGTTATCAGGACATCGACCATCTCGTATGGGCGTGTCCAGATCACCAGGCTCACAGAATTAATTTGAAAGATACCCTCAGGGCCCGAGGAAGACCACCAGAAATCCCGATGCGAGACGCGCTATCTCAACTAGACCTTGATGTTCTCTATCCTATCTATCAGTTCCTCTCAGATTCCAAAATATCTATTTAGTTTTCTTCCAGTTAGTTTCCCTTCAGTTAGTTTTCCTCTAGTTAGTATAACTCGCCTTCGCACAAAGCCGTCGTTTCTGGTTGCACCGGAAGCAAAGCAAGATCGCCCCAGCAGCTGGACACCGAGTTGCGGCTGAGGACAAAACGCAAAGGCCAGCAGAGCCAACCAAGACCCCTACACAATCCCCTTCCCTTCCCACGCCTTGTCCTTAACATCAATCCCTTCCCTACTAACCCCGAGTAGGCCGCGGGTAATCGGCTCCCCTCCCACTAACATTTACACACAAGATCCTCTGTAATTATTAAGTCAAATGTAATTACAAAAGCCGACTCGGTCCTAACCAGGTCCCAGTACCGAAAAGGACCTAATAAAAATAATTTTATGAAAAAAAAAAAAAAAGCTTGCTATGCTCGCGTTTGTCATAAACGCTTGTTTGATTAAGAATTTGTTCGATTAAAAATATTCTTTTGGTGAAAATTGCGTTTTCAATTTCTTTTGGAAAACACTTCATTAATATTACCTTGCTTTCATCATAAGATTTGTTGTATCAAGTCGATGTTATGAGTTGGTTCTGGGTTCGATGCCCAACTGCTCCCAACGAGAAAGTTAAGAACACATGAATTTGAAATGATGAATATGAACGAAAAATCAAAGTCGCTCGAGGCGGGGTTCGATCCCCCCGTCCTTTGGATTGGTAAGCAAAAATGCTAACCACTAGGCCATGACGACTTGGTGAGCGTGGACTGGAATTAGGAATACTGTTACAGAGAGCGAGTTGTGGCGCTTTAACCACGGCAAATAGTGTCCAGGGCATTCGTGGAAATACAATGTCCCATCCCAGAGGGTCCCGAAGTACCAAACCTTCTTAGCATGGTGCTCCCAACGAATACAACCAAATCTCGGAGCGTATGGTGGTGTGTCCCCACGCTTCTTCCTCCCCTGTCGATTAAGAATTGTGTTGTTGTTCGAACACTCAGTGCTCAAACTCAACCCAATTACGAGTCATCTCTGCGATACGGCTTTACGCAGTAGGCCGTTTCAATGCATTTCAATGCAATGACGCACTACAAATGTTAATAAATGACAAGAAGAGTGCTAGGCGTCATCTAACCTAAGGCACTCTCCAGGATCCCTTCGAAAGATTGGCTGCGCTAGGGTCTGATTAGATTAGATTAGATCAAGTCGATGTTATGAGTTGAAAGAAGTTAAATTCTTTAGTAAGAAAGGCCCTATCTCACCCCTGGTGGGATTAAATCGGGTTTTTATTTTAATACATATTATATTTTAATTTGTTTTGTACTTTAAGAGATCATTATTTATTTATGTCAGACGTTGTTCTATAAATCAATCCCCAAAACATAACGTCACGTCAACCGATTAACTTTCTCAGTTGTGATTGTCCAACCCACGAGGGAGCCACGGAACCCACCGTCCGTTTAATTCCACCCAGCATCAGTGACAACAACGCCCAGAACCACCACCACCAATAACATCAGCCAGCAAACGTGAAATGACATCGCTCATTGTCAGTTAATCAAAAACTTTGCCCGGGAGAGACAGAGACAGAAAAATCCTGCCGTGTCACTCATCCTGAGCTCATTTTCCGGAAAAGCGGGAAGACGACCACCGCGCGGAAAAAGCAATAAAACCAGCTACATCATTGTTTTCCACCTCGCCGTCCACCGTCAGGGGATTTTTTACAAACTGGAGCAAAAAACGTATTTCAAACTGCTCATTACGGCCGGGGACCTGGTGTTGGTGATGTTGGCAGGGTGAAAGTTTTGCTTTTTCCCTGTTTTTCAGTGACGGGGAAGAAAAATTGGGTTGAAAATTGAAAACGGCAATGCTTTTTCAATTAAGATTAAGCTTTTGTTGAGAATTATGTGCAAAGGAGCAAAAGCAAAAGCAAAAAAAGCAAAAGCAAAGCAAAAGCAAAGCAAAAGCAAAAGCAAAAGCAAAACGTCACCCACAAATTGGTGCAAAATGTCCATGAGGGATCGAACGGCACCATTGAAGTGTCTGGTATTTTGTATTACCCGTATCAGGCAACGCAATCAAGCAAATCAGGTGCCTCACCTGCTCGAATAACGGGTTGCTGGATTTAGTGCACTGAACGGTTGAAGGTGGAAATAATAGCAAAAAATAGCAACTCACGGAAAATTTGTTAGACGATAACGCCTTAAGGTAGACAAAGCATGGTCGCCATCTATCGGGCACTAGAGAATGTTACACACTAAAAAAATATTAATTTTACTGTCTACGTAATTTGAAATACAACGTAAATTGAACTCGTGTAATCAATTATTTGATGTAAGATTATGGCTCTTTTGACGTGATTTGCCAAAATCATCACGTCGTGCTGAATCATAAAATTACATTAAAGGAAACGTAAAATTGAATCTCTGCTCATCTTATTTTATGGCTCGTTTGATGCACATTCCTTTAGCGTATTATTTGATGTAATTTTCTGTCAAATTCAACCTTTCTTTACTCATGTTCGTTTCACCGTGCTCTTCATCATTCGAAATGTCAGCCATGTTTGTTTGTTTGCATCTCGAAGAAAATAGTTGCCAAAGTAATCGTCTTGCAATTTAAAATTACTGAACGGAAAATACATTTTCCACTGGGATCGACCTCATTTCACAACCAAGGAGGAATCTATTGTAAAAGTAAGTACATATGATATTCTTTTTGAAGCATCTAAAACAGATTACTAATGTTTACTTTTTGTCAACAAAACTAGGTTGCTGAAATCACCTGCTAAGGGAACCGTTCAATTCGGCGTATCTTCTGAATCCGGCAAATGAGCGACAAAATCTAGCTCGGTTCCGGTTTGCACCGTTGGGAAAGCTCTTCCGGTAGGTTGATGTTCTGCCTTAGAAGCTGGTTGAACTTGTTCTGGAACTCGCCCCGAAAATTGAATGTGAACATCAGTGATAGAATTGTGAAGTGACTTTTTTCCAACATGGCCAGATACACGTCTTTTGC
This sequence comes from Culex quinquefasciatus, assembly GCF_015732765.1. Classification (NCBI taxonomy): domain Eukaryota; kingdom Metazoa; phylum Arthropoda; class Insecta; order Diptera; family Culicidae; genus Culex; species Culex quinquefasciatus. The sequence continues at coordinate 89,091,979 of NC_051861.1, read as the reverse complement.
AGCGGTGTGACTAACGCGACGGGTTGCCGGAAGATGTCATCAAATGAAGATGAAGAACAAGAACCGGCCGAATAGGAACTGCATCCAGCAGAGATTGTTACGAAGTACCCAGCAGTGACCGATTGAATTAAAAGTGTGTGTGTGTATGTTAAATGATGTGAAATACAAAAATAGTTCAAAACCTGTAAAGAAAATAAAATAAATAATCTTTTTGATTCCTAAATGCCATTGTTTTTCATTCCAATCAGAAATTACGAATCCAATAAGAATCCTCCCACCAAATAAATGAAATGTAATTTTACAGGAACAAATCGGTTCGTATTTGGGTCGTGTAATTTTCAAATCAGACATAATTTTGCGTCATAGTTGACGCTCCAGTTATGTGCATCTAATTAACAGAAAATTACACGTTTTTTTCGAAGTGTGTAGAACATTTCAATATTTTGTTTATTGACCGTCTGCTTTTGACGCTGCAAGGTGTTGTAACGATTACGATTGAAGTTATTGGAGAAACACAATCTTTATTTATCTGATTTTGAGACAGGATAATAATTTTCAAGTTTTAACGATTTGTGTAAACTAAATGTCCAGACATCTCCGCCAAAATGGGTGAGCCTTTCTCGGAAGGACAATGCATTGCGGGCATTCAAGGTTGAGGGCGCAAAAAAAAGCCAGCCCCGAAAAAAAACCTCCATCAACGTCAAACCGCACCTCCCGAGAGCAAATAACAAAAAAAACGATCCAACGATGAAGTAAAAATGCAAACCATTTCCCGCGAAAACAACACCCGGCAGCGCGCTAAAAGCGTTTCAAATTTTCCGTTCCATTAATTAATGTACGGCAACGCTTTTCCCCGCGCGGAATCATTTTCCATGCGAATTTTCCACTCTCCTCTTCTCATCGTTTCGTTACACACCTTAATTCAAGTAATTGTGTAAGAACGCGAAAGTAGGTGAGAGAAAAAAACCTTCATCAACTTTCATTTGCATAACTAATCCTCTCGCTCTTGGTTGGGTCGAGGCTTTAAAGAATTTGGGGCAGGTATAAACCCGACAGTTTCAGCATTTCCGCGCGCATTAATAGGGAGGAAGGGAGTAAACGCACAATTTTCCGGTGTTTTTCACCGGCAAATTAAACAAAGCAACAGCAAAAAATACAGGAAGAGTTTTCCATCACGAAGGGGAAAATCTTCGCCTGGAATTGTTTACGCATTTTTAAAGTGGAATGCGATAAGCTCTTGAGGAAAAGCTTGCGCGCTGTTTCCTCTTCGTTGGAAAGCTGACGGGTTGGAAAATTAGGTGGTTAAGAAGATATCTGTAAGAAATTGTTGTGGAAAGTTTTTGTTCACCGCTTTCCGTTCAATTTTTAAGCATTTTATTTTCTATTTTGGTAGATTTTGAACAATAGTTCGTAAACAATCAAAGATAACTAGTTGATGTATACCCTTCATCACAAATATTTATGAAAAGAGGTTTTATCGCAAAAACCATCATTGAGACTCACCTTGTTTGAATTGGCTGTTATTCTCTGGTTGTCTCGTTCTCCATTTTGCTCCATATATCAATGGTTTCGAGTATAAGGTTGCTTTGAACTGCCTTTTCGATGCTCTTCTTTCCTCGATATCTCTCTTTCACGATGGTCCCTAGGATTTAGAAGCTGAGCGTTGACACAACGTTGACATGATTTTCCCCCTTAGCTGAGTACCGTAAACCGGGGTGACTTTGATAGGATTTCAATTTGTTTTTAGAATATTTTCGAACAAGTAAGGTTTTTCTCAAGATTATTATTTTTAAAACATGTACTGGGGTAGGCCACACAAAGTCCATGCACTATTTTGGAAAAAAAAGTTGTTTCAATAATGTTTAGAAAAATAGTTACGTTAAAAATTCTCAGTTTTAATTCCGGGGTGACTTTGATAGTTTTTTTTTTTCAATTTATATTTATTCAAATTTCATTTCCATGTACATTCATTCAGTTAAAATATTATTGAGTGTCCAATCACAATCGATGACTTTTCACCTCAATTTTAAATACTAGCAACTTTTATTTATTCATGAAATATTGTAGCTTTCGCTATTCAGTGATTTCAAATGTAGGCGGTCCTACATGTACAAAAGGAAAAAGGAAAGGCATCTCTTCTTGGTTGCATTGGCCTTACTCGCAGATGCCACCTCCTCGTCATCTGGTTCCGGCCGTCCTTGAGGGGTTTTCCAGCTAAGGGGGAGCTTTGAAACGTGGTGGTTCCGTCAGAGTAGATCCCACCACCGAATGTACAGGAATCGTCCACCGGAAGTTTAGTTGGTTTCGCCTTCGTCTCAACCTTTTATTTTTGTTTGTGTCAGAAAAAAGTATTATTTACGTTGGAAAAATGTCAAACAACGTACACGTTAAAATAAAAGTAAGTCAAATTGGATTTTATCGTTTGAAAACCTAGAAGTCCGATCAAATCCGATGCAATCTATGAAATCTTATCCATCGATCAAATCCTGTGCAATCGGATGGAATCTGAAAAAAAATGGCATGGAATCATTACAATGATTGCTGTCGTTCCCTCGATTTTATCAATAATTAACCCAATAAACAACAAAAGGATGCGCGTATAGTAAGAGGAAGAGATAAGTAATAATAAGGAGAGAGAAGAAGAAGGATTGCTCGAAAGCACGATAACTACTGGCGACCAAATTGTTTTTTTTTGCCAGAACTTTTAATACTAACTCTTACTTGGATTTGAGGCATGGAATAGAATACCCGGTCTATTGCGACGTTGAAGAACACCAGACGGGGACTTATTACGCCTACACTTTCTATTTCACTGCCACGCACAAAAATATCGAAGAAATTCGAAACATTATCGCGAAAAGGCACTTACTCACTACAAACTAAATCTCCACACCTTCTCCCGTACAAACTAGAGAGCCTATATGTAGGTCCCTAGTACAAACCTGCTCCCGTGAGAAGCCCCCGCCAACACGATTGTTCAGCGTTCACTCGGGCAGTTGACAGATGAAAGAGGACGAGCCAGAGTGGTATGTGTGCGGCACTGGCCCACAGCTTGTCTGCGAACGTCACATGCGTCACTCGGCTTTGACAGTAGCGCCGATACAGGAATAGCGCAAACTTATATCTTACACACGCAAATCTATATCACTCGATATCGCTCAACCATGTACTGTCTGGTAGAAGATAACACAACTACGCATTTTTAATACACTATTTCGAATTGTTTTTTCACCGATTCCCTCAAAATAGTCAAATCTGCTTTAAAGCAACTTTTAATCAAATTGATTTTGTCTCATTTTTTCTTGTCGAAACAAGAATTATTTTCACAAGCATGTCATCTCAAACCTCGCCATCCAATTTATTTCCACTAAATTCTCCAAATCTACTGCAAAAAAAAAACCTTTCCCAATGTAGAGTCGTGCCTCGAGTCGTGCTATTTGTAAATACTATTACACACACCATCGTAATGCCAAATGATGGATACCTCTAGACATCGAGTACTTTGGCAGGGAGGAAGGGTGGATGAGACAGATAGTGTGAGTGAGTGGATGGCGCAGGACGTGATTCTGGAGGTTATCCGAAACCTCCGGAACATTACGGGCCGGAAGCGGCCTTCTTACATTGTCGGTAAGCGGGTGGACGGGAGGATAGACCGGCAGCTCCAATGCGCATCCGCGCTTCTACATCTGGCGACGAGGATTGAGTGGTAAGAGGATTTAAAAGCGAAGTTTTTTTCGGCGAGGGCGTAGCGCTCAGTGCTCACAGTTGCTGGGGGGGATGAAGGTTGACAGGAGGTAGAGATTTTCAGTGTGGTAGTGCGGTTTTTAGGTTACATTTCTGGAGGACGTTTTGTTTTTGTTTGCTGTTTCATGGCAGACGAAAGATTCGACAAAAGATTTATTTTCTCTGTACGAGATATTTGCAGACTTTTGCTTCGAATTACCCAATATTGGGTAAGATTCATTCGGATTGTTTTTTTTTTTCAATGAAAATAGAGAAAATCTTTGCAATATTTGTTAAATAGCAAACTGAGTAAATAATTTAATTAACATCAGTTTTAAACGTTCTTAAATTTCTGGCAAATATGGGGTAAACTTCAAGCTACCGAACAAATTCAATTCACGTTTTACTTTGATGTAGACATTCGTGGAGTGTTTTCTGAAATATTCACTACGACTCGATGAAAGTTTTGAGTTAAATTATTCGAATCAATACATTCTTTTTCTTGAAGTGTTAGTTGAGTACAAACTGAATGGAAATCAGACTCTGAGGAGCTGGCTGATTACAAACTTGGTGGAGTGACATACAACGCAATTTCTGGAGTTAAGAAATTATGATTCAAGTTAAATTTTGCGTAAGAATTATAATATACATAATTGTTTTCATAATATCACATATTTTTCATCAACTTCAAAATATCACATATTTTCAGGAACATTAACACTTTTTTTCAAGTTTCGTTTCAGATTTACTCAAGGCTAGCGTGGAAATCTGGAGACACGAGTTCGTGTAGCGTGTAGCCGAAGAAAATACAGCATCATGGAGTATTATGATTTCAAGTGAAATGAATCTCCTAGAAGTTCATGGAATGAAGTTTGTGCATTTTCTGAGGAGTTTGCAAAATAATCTCATGTGTGATTGTTCACGAAAATTCGAGGTTTGTTTTTTTTTAACAATACTCTGAGGAGTTAGAGTTTTTTTCAGAAGTGGTGTTACAAAGCTCTGAGGAGTTGTACTTACAAAATCTTAGGAAATGTACTTTATAACCTGAGGAGTTCTACTTCAAGCTCTGAGGAGATGCACTTCCAAACTCTGAGGAGTTAAACTGAAAACTCTGCGGAGTTGTACTTCCAAACTCTGAGGAGTTGTGCTGCGAAACTCTGAGGAGTTAAACTGAAAACTCTGCGGAGTTGAACTTCCAAACTCTGAGGAGTTGTGCTGCGAAACTCTGAGGAGTTAAACTGAAAACTCTGCGGAGTTGAACTTCCAAACTCTGAGGAGTTGCTGCGAACTATGATGAGTTGAACTGAAAACTCTGCGGAGTTGAACTTCCAAACTCTGAGGAGTTGTGCTGCGAAACTATGATGAGTTGAACTGAAAACTCTGCGGAGTTGAACTTCCAAACTCTGAGGAGTTGTGCTGCGAAACTATGATGAGTTGAACTGAAAACTCTGCGGAGTTGAACTTCCAAACTCTGAGGAGTTGTGTTGCGAAACTCTGAGGAGTTGATCTAAAAACTCTGAGTACTGTAAAGGTTATTTGTGACTTAATAGTTTTTGATGCTCAGCGGTAGAGTTATATTAAATATGCAGTTTTTTTTCCAAATATGGTTATTGACTTCAATGGTGGTTCTAATAAATACATGTTTTTTTTTTAAATAAACGTTCATTCTGACAACGCTTAAGGTTCATTTTTGACTGAAAATACACCATATAGGCTTTGCAATTACTAAATAGTGAAGATACGAACTCAAAGGAGTTGTAACTACAAGCTTTGAGGAGTGAGATAAGATTAACTATTATGAGCTGCATGCGAGGTTGCATGAGAATATGCTCTGAAGAGAAGAAAAAATCTTTATCGAGGTTAATTAAAAGCTATCGTTTTGAAACGGTGAGAAGTTGTTTTATATAAGTATTAAATTCATGCTGTACAAAAACTCCGGGCTCTGAGGAGTAATGCTGAAGACAGAGGGCTTACTTCTGAACAACGAGGTACTTCGTGAATATTTACATCATATGATTTCCGGCCTATACATTTTTGAGGAGTTTTTACGGACTGAAATCTGAGGAGTCAATCTGATTTAAGCAAATATTCCTATGGATTGTGCTTGGAAGAGAAAATCATGGAAAAAAAAACTGAGTAGCTAAAGTAAGTTTATTTAAGAAACAATTAAGGTGATATCCTGATGAGTTTAATTTAAAAAAAAACGAGTACAATTAAGCATTTCAACTAGATTCAGTCTGATTTCGATTTTTTTTTCTAATATAGTTTTGCATGGAGTGTGTGGCCTCCACATCTTATAATAAAGTCATATATGAAACAAACAGTACATATTAAATTAAGGTGAATAAAAAAGGTGGCAGGAAGGAGTATATTACATAAAAGATTTATAAGTCTAAGGACAACAATCTGATTGCATGATTCGCCAAAAGTCAGTGTAACTTAAATCCATTCGTATCGGTGGTTTACAAATTGAACTGAATATTTAGTATTTTAAATCAATGCAATTAAATGATTGTACCTAAACTTTGAGGTTCTCTAACCACGTTTCAGGTCTAATAAAGTAAGGGGAGATGTAGAGTCGTGCCTCGAGTCGTGCTATTTGTAAATACTATTACACACACCATCGTAATGCCAAATGATGGATACCTCTAGACATCGAGTACTTTGGCAGGGAGGAAGGGTGGATGAGACAGATAGTGTGAGTGAGTGGATGGCGCAGGACGTGATTCTGGAGGTTATCCGAAACCTCCGGAACATTGCCGGAAGCGGCCTTCTTACATTGTCGGTAAGCGGGTGGACGGGAGGATAGACCGGCAGCTCCAATGCGCATCCGCGCTTCTACACCCAATACCCAAACTCCATTTAAGCCAACTCGCTTTGATCATCGGGTCGTCACACGTGTTGACCGATTCCGATGTGATGCTGGCCAGGAATTTACACGGGGGCACCACGAAGCATTTTCAATTAAATCTATCACTATGTGTGAGGTCCAGGTGAACAACACGGCGGACGGGGTTGCATCAAAGTGGTTGCAAATGGTACGCCAAGGGGGAAAATTTTAATTTTAGAAGAATTCTAAACTTGTTTGAGTCAGTTGTTAATTTTGACGTTTCGGCTCCCCAACAATCTTCTTCATGGGCTTTAAAGTTTCATACACTTCTTTTCCCAGTCCAGCGCTCCCACAGCTCCCGCGAAGCCACGTTTGACCATCACAAACGGACACAGTGGCCGTCCCCGATGAAGTTCAAACATGCTGGCCTGCTGCACCCGCTGCCCGCCCAGTTCAAAGTCACGTTTCATCAAACGCCACGCGATAAAGTTGACAAATTCTCACCGCTTTACGCCGCGGCCGCTGGGCACCGAAACACCATCAAATCAATTTTCTGTTTACACGGCAAGCAATCAAATTTTGTGCGGAATTTGATGACAGGCATCACCTTTTCTGGTGGGTGGCATAATATTGACAGGAAAGCGGCGGAAATTTGCATTTTGGTAAAGGAGGCTTTTTCTGTAGATTTTTCACTCTTTAGGTAAAGAAATACAAATCAGCACCAAGTTACATATTTTAGAAAATTTACGAACCATTTTTGTATGGACAGTTGCCAAATTTGTATGGAGTCTTGCATGGGTGAACCAATGAACAAAATGGCTAAATCCATTTCCGGTTTTGGGAAGAATTGCTCATAACTGAACCAATTTCTGTTTGGACAAAGTTTTTATTTATTTTATAAATCATAACTTCGAAGCACATTTACAAAGCTCTTCGGCGCCACAAACTAGCTCCTCAACAAATATTAAATAAAATCCTTACTCCAAAAATAAAATCGGAAACACTCAGCACTTCTTCCAAAGCTAAAAATGTTATCTCCTCGCTTAACTTTGCCAACCTTTGCCCTCGTAACACACTTAAGTGAGCTTCGCTATCGCACTCGGAAATCCGACTGCTCGACTGCTCAATTACTTGGGCCATAAAATAAAGTTTTCCTCAACTGCTGTCATCAATCGCATCAATCGAACCGAGTGAAGGCACACTTAGGACACATCCCAGATTGGAGCTCAATTACGTGGAAGGGCTTCGGGATTTCAATCAGAGACACGCTCCATCAAAGCTGGATGTCGGCTTGACACTGAATGGACTTTAGTCCAAAATTGCAGCTCATTTGGAAGTTTTGGTCAGTTTGGAGTGAGGGGGAAAGGAACGGAAAAAACAAAAAAATCATGTGAGACAAATAGGAAGACAAAATCAGATGAGGAAGAGGGGCAGGTGAGACAGAAGGCAGATGAGACAGAATGACAGATGAGACAGATGAGATAAATGGGACACATGAGACAGGCGAGACAGATGAGAGAGACGAGACAGATGTGACAGAAAGACAGATGAGACAGATGAGACAGAAGAGGCAGGTGAGACAGATGAGATATATAGGACAAACGAGACAGATGAGACAGAAAGGCAGATAAGATAGAACGATAGATGAGACATAAAGACAGATGAGACTTAAAGACAGATGAGACAGATGAGGCAGATGAGGCAGGTGGGACAGATGGACAGATGAGACAGATGTGACAGAAAGACAGATAAGATAGAATGATAGATGAGACATAAAGACAGATGAGACTGAAAGGCAGATAATACAGATGAGACCGATGAGACTGATGACAGTTGAGACAGATGAGACAGAAAGACAGATAAGATAGAACGATAGATGAGACATAAAATAGATGAGACTGAAAGACAGATGAGTGAGAAGAGACAGATGAGGATGGGACAGATGAGGCAGGTGGAACAGATGAGACATACGAGACAAGGGACAGATGAGACAGTTGGGACAGATGAGACAGATGGGACAGATGAGACAGATGAGACAGATGAGACAGATGAGACAGATGAGACAGATGAGACAGATGAGACAGATGAGACTGATGAGACAGATGAGACAGATGAGACAGATGAGACAGATGAGACAGATGAGACAGATGAGACAGATCGGACAGATAAGACAGATGAGGCATATGTGACAAGCGAGACAGATGTGACAGAAAGACAGACAAGATAGAATGATAGATGAGACATAAAGACAGATGAGACTGACAGACAGATAACACAGATGAGACTGATGAGACTGATGAGACAATTGAGACAGATAAGACAGAAAGACAGATAAGATAGAACGATAGATGAGACATAAAACAGATGAAACAGATGAGACAGAAGAGGCAGGTGGGACAGATGAGACAGATGGGACAGATGAGACAGATGAGACAGATGAGACAGATGAGACAGATGAGGCAGGTGGGACAGATGAGACAGATGAGGCATATGAGACAAGCGAGACAGATGTGACAGAAAGACAGATAAGATAGAATGATAGATGAGACATAAAGACAGATGAGACTGACAGACAGATAACACAGATGAGACCGATGAGACTGATGAGACAATTGAGACAGATGAGACAGAAAGGCAGATAAGATAGAACGATAGATGAGACTTAAAGACAGATGAGACTGAAAGACAGATGAAACAGATGAGGCAGGTGGGATAGATGAGACAGATGATACATGTGAGACAAGCGAGACAGATGAGACAGATGTGACAGAAAGACAGATAAGATAGAATGATAGATGAGACATAAAGACAGATGAGATTGAAAGACAGATAATACAGATGAGACTGATGAGACTGATGAGACAGTTGACAGAAAGACAGATAAGATAGAATGATAGATGAGACATAAAACAGATGAGATTGAAAGACATATGAGTCAGATGAGACAGATGAAACAGATGAGACAGATGAGTGTGGGACAGATGAGACATAAGAGAAAAGTGAGACAGATGAGACAGATGAGACAGATGAGACAGATGAGACAGATGAAACCGATGAGACAGATGAGACAGATGAAGCAGATGAGACAGAAAGATAGATGAGACAGAAAGATAGATGAGACTGAAAATCAGAAGTGCTGACGAGACACAAAATAATTATTGAGACAGAAAGACAAACAAAGCAGGCGAGAAATAAAAACAGATGCGACAGACAAAACATATAAGACAGAGGAGACAAGTGGGACAAAAAGAGACCTAATGGCAGAAAAACAGATAAGACAGAAACAAAATATTAAGAAAAAAGACAAATGGGCCAGAGAGACATTAAAAATGAAAGACACAGGGGACAGAAAACCCAACAAGACAGAAAGACAGATGTGACAGAAAGATAAATGAGACAAAAGGTAGATGAAACAGATATCCACATGAGACAAAATGATTAATTAGACAGAATGACAAGTAAGAAGAAATGATGGAATGATGATAACAAAAAATAAGATGATACAAAATGACGCTGAGACAGAAAACCGAATAAGACAAAACAAACAGTTTATTAAGAAAAGCAGTCGAGACAATAAAAAAGTTAAGAAACCCAAAAAAGACCATGCCGCCCCTTTCAGTGTCCAACTCACATCGTCATAAATTACCCATTTGACTTCCGTTGACTCCGGGAGCCAGAAGAAGATTGGGACAAGGAAATATACCCAGAGGTACGTTTCACTCGGTGAGTCGTCAGCTTGGGATGCACTTCAGATGCCTTCAAATGAAAATGCCCAGAAGTACGTTGACAGCAGCTGCTGCTGGCATCGTTGGCCGACTCGTCGTCCAGAGCACGTCAGCCGATGGTAGGTTCGATTTCGGAGCAAAGTGATTCCATTCAATACCTCTGAATTATGAACCATCAGCCCGAGTCAGGCCGGAGAACGGAACTTCTCCGGAAGAGTAGTACGGACCAATTTAACGATGATGGCGAGACAGTTGGTTCTGCTTCCGTTGAACGATGTAAATGATCCTGGTGATTTGGACTGGCTTTGGGAAGATTGGTTTCAATTATGGGAGTTTCAGGTTGTTTTTCGTGATAACTCCAATTGTCCTTAATTATTACTAGCGAATTTCGTCACGAAATCTAACGAAATCATAGCTTAAAATCTGAAAAAATTAACAAACAAATGCTAGTGCCTTGAGTGGTTCATTTTTAAGTTAAAACACTGCCATATTCCCTTGAAAGTTGTTTAGCTGAAAGTCGTCTTCTCTGGTCTAGAAGGAAGTGGCGTCGTTCGATTTGCACGGTAGGTTAGAGTTGAACCAGAATAAAACACAAAATTGTTTAGAGTTTTTTAATGGAAATTCTACACCAAATTTCAAACAAAGTATTACAAGATTTGAAACCATCTCAGCTTCACTTTCCACCTGCAGTTAACCTGGATTTATTTATGTACCTTGTGCACTGCACCATGTTCGACCTCTATTTTTGTGTGGATGTACCAGCACCGAGCATGGCTGATTTCCATCCAAATGGGTTGCGTTGTGCTAGGCTTCTCCTGCTCCCGTTCTGGATGAATGGGATTCACTGAACCATTTACAGGCGATTGCACCAGCGCACCACACTCTGTTGCAGGTAAATCATGTTGCTTCTCGGGAAACTCGAATTTCCTTCACAAAGATAATTTTGGTGAACATGAGCTCATATTTAGAGTTTGCTTAAAAATTGAGACAGATTGAAACAGTACATAATATATTCGTAGTATCTCAAAAAAAAAAAAAAGATATCGTACAAAAGGTATCACATTTTTCAAAAACCTTGCTAAAATAAAAACGTTGCTTAATCCACCATTAGGTGTTTGGTGCCTTTCTCACATTTTGAGTAATGCTAGGTAATATCTATTCTGCCCACAAAGTTCATAAATAACACTTAAGCTTATAACTTTTGATAGGGTTGTCAGATCTTCAATCTACTGATTTCGTTGGAAAGGTCTTTCGAATACCTTTTTAAAATGTATACTGCCTCTGATCGCATAAATGTCCCATATGAATTTTCATCGATTTCGAGCTTTTGATGCAGTTTGGTTCAAAATCGTGTGCTCTTTCAAAAAAGCCTATAACATCCAGTACTTTGTTCTAAAATTAGGAGGAAATCCAGTTTTTTCGCGAAAACTTAACACGTAGCCTATGTATGACAAACTTTAAATACGTTTTTCTCAGTTTGCTGTTTTGCATATGGGACATTTATGAACATGGGCAGTATAACATGACGAGGTTTCACGATGAGTGCTTCCTATCGACCGGATCACAAATTATAGGTTAGGTTTTCGGCTTTTCGGTCTTGGCGGAAAATTCGAAACAACGCTTATTTTCTCGTATCCAACGTTTCAACCCTATGGGGTCTTCTTCAGGGAATCTAAAATTTATTTTGTTAGCCCATGACTAAATAATAGCTGTTAAAATACGTACTAAGAAGGATTGTTTCTCGTCCAGTGTAGTTTTAGTCAAAGTAAACTGTCGTTAGTGTCGTTTGTCTGTGAATAATTTAGATTAAGTTACTTGTTTATGTACTCAATCATGTGTTACTCACTGTTTCTGATTGGTATTCATCCGGGTAATCTGGATAAAACCAACGGTCAATTTGGACAGTGGAACCCGAGCTTGTTTACGCGGTACTTTTCGTGTTTTACTTTCCCTTTCGTATAAAGCTCGTATTGGTAACCACCACTTTCTTGGTAGCGACAATTATTGACAGTACCCCTACCTATGTGAGTGTGTTACAGAGATGTTGTGGTATTGGTGTGTTTTCCGTGTTTGTTTTGGCTATTGGTTCTGACTAGGAGTGTACAATATTTTGATATTGTGGAGTAAACCGGCATAAACTATGTTCAAATTTTCTGTGTCCTGTTTTTTGTTAACGGTGTGTGGTGTGTTTCTTATGGGCACATTTCCAAAAATTTAAGCTTTTTCAGAGAGTTAGTTCTGTCTAATATTGTAGTGTTTTCAATGTCAAATTCGTGTTTTTTAGTGATACAATGGCTCACAAGGGCAGATTTTCCCTGTATCTCTCTCATTTGGCCGTCTTCTTCAATGTATCCCTGTTCCCTCAGTTTTCTCACTTTGTTTTGATATGTTTTGTGATTTGCAGTACGTAAACTTAAGTGTTGTTGTCAAACCTACGTATACACCTTCACATTCTTTGCACGATATTTTGTAAATAACATATGACTGTTGTTCTTTCGGTGTGATGGCTTTAACCATGGGTACAACTTTTTGATTGTTTTGTGTGTTTTACAGCTAAAGAAATGTGTGTAGTCTTTGTAGTATTTTTGAATGTTTTGAGTGATTGTTTACATTCGTCAGCGAGAAGTATGTTTTCACCTGCGTTTGGTTCTGGGATTCACTTGTGTCGTTTTGCCCTGCTGCTTTTCATCGTATCTGTTGATCATTCTTCCGATCAGCTGCTTTGGATAATCGTTCTCGCCAGCTCTTGTGAATGATGGTCATAGCTTGTCTTCTGGAGATGTTTGTGGAGAAATCCAGAACGCGTTTGACGAAGTTTGCAGCGACGTTCACTTTGTGGTGTAGTGGGTGATGAGAATTAATTCAGGAACCTACCTGATGAAATCGGTTTCTGTACCATTCAGTTCTGATGTGTTGATGCTCATCTCTGACCAGAACCATGTCTAGGAATGGCAACCGTCCTCCTACCTCGACTTCCACCGTGAACTGGATGTGTGGGTTCTGTTTGTTGAAGATCGCCACGACCTCGTCTACCTTATCCTTCGGCACAGCAAGTACAAGATCATCTACGTACTTTTTGAGGACAGGGACTGGGAAATCAATCTCGCTGGTGACTTGATCTAGGATGATCTCGGTGACAATCCGCTATCACCGGTGAAAACGGATTGCCCATAGCTGTTCCTTCGATCTGGGAGAAATTTCCTTGGAATTGGAAATAGCTACAGTTAATGACAAACGTAACGATTTCGTCAAACAGTGACAGATTAATGTCAGTGTTGATGGTGTCCCAGCGTTTGTAGATTGCCTTCATCAGGCTTTTAGGGATGCAAGTAAAGAGAGAGACTACATCTAGAGATACTAGTATGTAATCGTTCGGCAATATGACGGAGTTTATGTAACAGAATCGAAGGAGCTTTTCATGTTGTACTTACTCGTCAGGGATTGCTGAGTGTACACAGAAGCTTTGAAAGCTCGTACGTCGGAGCCGTTTTTTTTTTTTTTTTTCAATTTATATTTATTCAAATTTCTTTTCCATGTACATTCATTCAGTTAAAATATTATTGAGTGTCCAATCACAAACGATGACTTTTCACCTCAATTTTACTAGCAACTTTCATTTATTCATGAAATATTGTAGCTTTCGCTATTCAGTGATTTCAAATGTAGGAGGTCCTACATGTACAAAAGGGAAAAGGGATACCTTAAAACTAACTTATAAACTATATAAAGAGCGGATCAATGCAGCTGAAGACTGCAATGATTTTTGTCGAAATGCATCAATTATCTTATTGGACATAACATCCAAAGTGTCAACTTCGGCTAATTGATGAAGTTCACTGGTGCTGAACCAGGGAGGAAGTTTCAGAATCATTTTCAGAATTTTGTTCTGAATCCTCTGAAGTTTTTTCTTCCTGGTTAAGCAACAGTTGTCCAGATCGGCACAGCATAAAGCATGGCAGGTCTGAAAATTTGTTTATAAATTAACAGTTTATTCTTGAGACAAAGTCTAGAATTCCTGTTTATAAGTGGATACAAACATTTAATATATTTGTTACATTTAACCTGGATACTTTCAATGTGATCCTTGTAAGTAAGGTTTTTGTCAAAACCAAGTCCAAGATATTTCACTTGATCCTCCCACTTTAAATTTACCTCATTCATCTTTATAATGTGATGACTTTTGGTTTAAGAAAATCAGCCCTTGGTTTGTGAGGGAAAATAATAAGTTGAGTTTTTGCAGCATTTGGAGTAATTTTCCATTCTTTCAAATAAGAATTGAAAATATCCAAGCTTTTAATTTTCATGATGACACGAAGGCTTCTGCCTTTGGCGGAGATGCTTGTGTCATCAGCAAAAGTGATTTCTGACATCCTGGGGCAAATCAGGCAAGTCAGAAGTAAAAATATTGTATAAAATTGGACCCAAAATGCTTCCTTGAGGGACGCCAGCACGTACAGGTAGTTGATCAGATTTGCTATTCTGATAACATACCTGCAGAGTACGATCCGTCAAATAATTTTGAATAATTTTCACGATATAAATCGGAAAATTAAACCTTTTCAATTTCGCAATCAACCTTTATGCCAAACACTGTCAAATGCTTTTTCTATATCAAGAAGAGCAGCGCCAGTAGAATAGCCCTCAGATTTGTTGCTTCGAATTAAATTTGAAACTCTCAACAACTGATGAGTAGTTGAATGCCCAAGGCGAAATCCAAACTGCTCATCAGCGAAAATTGAATTCATTGTGCGTCATCATTCTATTAAGAATTATTCTTTCGAATAATTTACTAATAGATGAAAGCAAACTAATGGGCCGATAGCTTGAGGCTTCAGCAGGATTTTATCCGGTTTCAAAATCGGATTACTTTGGCATTTTTCCAACTACTGGGAAAATATGCCAAATCAAAACATTGAAAATTTTGACCAAGCTACTTAAAGTTGCTTCTGGTAATTTTTAATTAAAATGTAAAATGCCATCCTCACCAGGGCTTTCATATTTTAAATTTTTTTAATAGATTTTATTTCATTCAGATCCGTATTAAAAACTTCATCTGATGAAAATTCTTGTTCAACAATATTCTGAAATTCTATTGAAATTTGATATTCAATAGGACTCAAAACATTCAAGTTGAAATTATGAGCACTCTCAAACTGCTGAGCAAGTTTTTGAGCTTTTTCCCATTAGTTAATAGAATATTATCACCATCTTTTAAAGAAGGGATGGGTTTTGAGGTTTCTTAAGAACCTTTGAAAGTTTCCAAAAAGGTTTGGAATAAGGTTTAATTTGTTCGACATCTCTTGCGAACTTTTCATTTCGCAGGAGAGTGAATCTGTGGTCAATAACCTTTTGCAAATCTTTTGAATTCGCTTCAGTGCAGGATCACGAGAACGTTGATACTGTCTTCGGCGAACATTTTCAGACGAATCAAAAGCTGAAGATCGTCATCAATAATGGGAGAATCAAATTTGACTTGGACTTTAGGAATAGCAATATTCCTAGCATCCAAAATTGCATTAGTTAAAGATTCCAAGGCTGAATCAATATCAGCTTTGGTTTCTAAAACAAAATCATGATTTAAATTATTCTCAATATGATGCTGATACCTGTCCCAATTAGCTTTGTGGTAATTAAACACAGAACTATTGGGTCTGTAACTGCTTCATGAGAAAGTGAAAAAGTTACTGGAAGATGATCAGAATCAAAATCAGCATGAGTCACTAAAGGACCACAATACTGACTTTGATTTGTCAACACCAAATCAATTGTTGATGGATTTCTAACAGAAGAAAAGCAAGTTGGCCCATTCGGGTATAAAACCGAATAAAGACCAGAAGTGCAATCTCTGAACAGAATTTTACCATTGGAATTTACTTTAGAATTATTCCAAGATTGGTGTTTGGCATTAAAATCACCGATGATCAAAAATCGAGATCTATGCCGAGTAAGTTTATTCAAATCCCCTTTGAAATAATTTTTATTTTCCCCAGTGCATTGGAATGGCAAATATGCAGCTGCAATCATAATTTTCCAAAAGAAGTTTCAAGTTCAATGCCCAAACTTTCAATAACTTTTAACTTAAAGTCACGTAACGTGCTATAAGTCATACTACGGTGGATAACTATTGCAACTCCACCGCCATTTCGATTCATTCGGTTAGTTATAACTTTATAATCTGGATCACTTTTCAAATAAGTGCCAGTTTTTAAAATGTTTCGGTTATAACAGCAACATGCACGTTATGAACTCGTAAAAGTTGAAAAATTCATTTTCTTTCGCTTTTAAAGAGCGAGCATTAAAATTCATAATATTGATGGAATTACTTAGATCCATGATTAAACTTCAGGGTAAGAACAACATCATTCGCAAATTTTAATCCAATCTGGATTGCTTCCATCATGGATGTAGCATTACTCATTGTTTGAATCAAACCAAACAGTGAGTTTTGCAAAAAGTCATTTTTCAAACGTAACATCGCCGAGATCAGAAGATCCCAAAGCGTTGCCAGCAGAAAAATTTTCAAATGAGATTTGAGGTACCTGCCCAATTTCAGAAAGATTGGTAGAGGATTTAAAATTCGTGGATGAACCCGAAACGACGTTAGCATAAGAAATGCCATTGTTGTTACCTAACTTTTCCACGGTAGGGTATTTCTAGAATTGTTCGAGTGAGACAACACGAACGTTTGATTTAAAGATGCAGGTACAACCTGACTTTGAGAAAATTTCGGTTTGGATTTCGGCTGATGCTTAGCACGAGAATCCAAAACCTTTTTCTGATGGGGCAATCCCAGAAATTTGATTTGTGATTTCCACCACAATTTGCACATTTAAATTGGGTGACTTTCACGGGACAATTGTCCTTGTCGTGAGAAGAATCCCCGCAAACCATGCATTTTGGAACCATGGCGCAATGATCAGTACCGTGACCGAATGCCTGGCAACGCCGGCACTGGGTCAGATTCTGGCCATTACCGCCATGTTTCTTAAAATGCTCCCACTTTACCCGTACATGGAACAAAAACTGTACTTTGTCCAAAAGTTTCAATTGTTGATTTCATTTCTGTTGAAATGAATCAGATAAAT
The DNA here is from genome assembly GCF_015732765.1 of Culex quinquefasciatus. Lineage (NCBI taxonomy): Eukaryota > Metazoa > Arthropoda > Insecta > Diptera > Culicidae > Culex > Culex quinquefasciatus. The sequence continues at coordinate 89,074,616 of NC_051861.1, read as the reverse complement.
TGTGAAGTCAAACCAAAGCGAGAAATATTCCCGTTTGATTTTTTCTTCATTGGTATTACTTGGGATGGGGCAAAGCCAAGCAACACCTTAAGTTCATTTTTGATCTCATCCACCGACAAGTCGTTGGAGAGACCTTTCAAGACCGCCTTGAATGGACGAGCATTCTTGGTCTCATACGTGTAGAAATTGTGTTTGTGGTTTTTCAAATAACCAACAAAAGTTTGGTGATCTTGTAAAGATTCCGTCAACAAGCGACATTCTCCTCTTCGACCAAGCTGGAACGAAACCTTCAAATTGCAAGTTTCCTTGCAATTCTTCAGTTGCGTTCGAAAGCTGGCCAAATCGGAGACGGAAGTCACTACAATTGGCGGAGCCTTTACTCGTTCTCGACGGCAGAAGGCTCAGTACGAGGAGAAGGTTCCTTGTCATCAGTTTCGGATAAAACACCGAAACTGTTTGTCAATGGAATTGGAGGATTGACCTCACATTCAGAATCAGAATCAGACCTCAGAAGAGGCTGTTTTCTGTTTCCGTTAGCCGGTTTAGCGTTCAAACGCTTCACCGACGTAACGACCAAATCTTCAGAAGATTTGCGTTTACCTTTGTTTTGACGCATTTTGCAAGCAAAGTTCTCTTAAAAAGATGGCTTCGTTTGTAAAATAGAACAAAATTTCAGGCGGGGTTAGTCTTGAAAAGACTGTTTAGAATTTTGGAAAATAACTAAGGTAGTCTTTAAAAAGACTGTGAATTTTGTTTTGAAATAACTCTGAGCTTAGGTAGTAAAAAATACCGCAGCTCTAGTGTCCGTTCACCACGAAGGTTCGCAAGACACTCACGTCGGAGCCGTCATGCATGGCACCACGGGGCGTAGTGGGAGTCCTTGTTTGTGTGTTTTGGGCTGTCCATAGATTTTTGGACAGACAGAGTTACTCCTCTTCAGCTTCCCCATTGTCCTTTCATCGATGAGCTTTAGGTCGAACAGTCTCTTCGCGAACAGATTGTTCTTTTCTGGAATTCCATTGTCGGGTCTTTTCCAATTTTCTCGTACGTTGACGCATCATCGATCAGAGCTTTCATTCTACCTTTCAGCTCTTCATCAGGACCGTTTGGCCTTTGTCGGCCTTCAGTACCAGCACTTCTGGGTTCGTTTCGAGGAACTTCCTAGTTGACCGTAGCGCTTCGTCCAGAAACCGACTTCGAGGGTCCCGTCTTGAGTTCGCGCTGCGATTTCGATGTATGTAGTTCTGAATGCAGTTTGTTATGCTGCACCTTGTTTGGTTTTGTATGTTTACATCTCATCACCCACTACACCACAAAGTGAACGTCGCTGCAAACTTCGTCAAACGCGTTCTGGATTTCTCCACAAACATCTCCAGAAGACAAGCTATGACCATCATTCACAAAGAGCTGGCGAGGAACGATTATCCAAAGCAGCTGATCGGAAGAATGATCAACAGATACGATGAAAAGCAGCTTAGCAGGCAAAACGACACAAGTGAATCCCAGAACCAAACGCAGGTGAAAACATACTTCGCTGACGAATGTAAACAATCTCACTCAAAACATTCAAAAATACTAAAAAGACTACACACACATTTCTTTAGCTGTAAAACACACAAAACAATCAAAAAGTTGTACCCCATGGTTAAAGCCATCACACCGAAAGAACAACAGTCATATGTTATTTACAAAATATCGTGCAAAGAATGTGAAGGTGTATACGTAGGTTTGACAACAACACACTTAAGTTTACGTACTGCAAATCACAAAACATATCAAAACAAAGTGAGAAAACTGAGGGAACAGGGATACATTGAAGAAGACGGCCAAATGAGAGATACAGGAAAATCTGCCCTTGTGAGCCATTGTATCACTAAAAACACGAATTTGACATTGAAAACACTACAATATTAGACAGAACTAACTCTCTGAAAAAGCTTAAATTTTTGGAAATGTGCCACATAAGAAACTCACCACACACCGTTAACAAAAAACAGGACACAGAAAATTTGAACATAGTTTATGCCGGTTTACTCCACAATATCAAAATATTGTACACTCCTAGTCAGAACCAATAGCCAAAACAAACACGGAAAACACACCAATACCACAACATCTCTGTAACACACTCACACATAGGTAGGGGTACAATAATTGTCGCTACCAAGAAAGTGGTGGTTACCAATACGAGCTTTACGAAAAGGGAAAGTAAAACACGAAAAGTACCGCGTAAACAAGCTCGGGTTCCACTGTCCAAATTGACCGTTGGTTTTATCCAGATTAACCGGATGAATACCAATCAGAAACAGTGAGTAACACATGATTGAGTACATAAACAAGTAACTTAATCTAAATTATTCACAGACAAACGACACTAACGACAGTTTACACTTTGACTAAAACTACACTGGACGAGAAACAATCCTTCTTAGTACGTATTTTAACAGCTATTATTTAGTCATGGGCTAACAAAAATAAATTTTAGATTCCTGAAGAAGACCCCAGAGGGTTGAAACGTTGGATACGAGAAAATAAGCGTTGTTTCGAATTTTCCCGCCAAGACCGAAAAGCCGAAAACCTAACCTATAATGAGGTTTCTTACAAAAACCACCCTTTTTTCAATTTTCCGGACTTATGAAATTCGTTTTTAGCATAACTTTTGAAGTACTTAACTAAACTTTATCATGTTCAATAGCGACTTATGGGACCCCAAGACGGATCGAATGAGACCAAAACGGTCCAAGTCGGTTCAGCCAGTGCCGCGATAACTCAGGGCAAATATTTTTGCATGACATGAAGGTGGGTCTAGGAGGTCATCTTAAGAATTTCGTTTTCCGAGTGATTTTTTAGCCAAAACACAGAGAAATAAAAAAACACTACCGCTAGTGAGGGTAACACTGGGTTTTACAAACCCAAGTAGGAAGAAATAACTGGAAAAGTTCAAGCCCTGTTATTTTCAGGAGGTCAGAACTTGTTATTAAAACGCCCTAGCTGGCTGTTATAGTAACACAAAATTATAACTTTTTCTGTTATTAAAAAATATTACAAGAAAATTCGATAACAGAGCGAAAAAAAATCCCGATTTCTCAATTTGATATTGGTTTGATATGTTTTTTTTTTTGCGCAGGTAAATAATCGATTTTGATATTGATTTCTTTTCATTAGCTTTTTATAAATTGTTAATATTATTGCTTGGTTCCAAATAAATATTAAAAATTTTCAAATTTAAAATTTTACAGAGCCCAGGCATTCCCAACATTCTTGAAGTTCTAGCGATAAAATAATAATAAAATATTTCGTTACGCACAACATTTTCGATCAAACTTTTGGATTTTTCAAACTATTGATATTTCAATAATTAAAAGAATATTCCAATATCAACAAATCAAAGAATCAACTTTAAAAATTTTCACCAAAATAATGTCCGTGATAAAATTGGTCGAATTTTTTCCATAGTTGAATTAAAATCAAATTAAAAATAAAAACACATAAACTAAGACTGAACATTGGTTTTTTAAAGTTGGAACAACACATGAATAACGCGATCAATGATTGAATGATTTCCCATATTCCTTACACTCTCATAAGATCTGTCCAATATTATTTTCAGACTGAGTGTTGGGTATTTTATTATTTTTTCTTCTCATTACCGATGATTATGACTTTCTGGTAACAAAATAAGATATTTCAACAGGACTTGTTATTGAAATGACCTCCATTTTGTTATTCCCACCTGTCCTGGATAACCATTCTTGGGAGAGAATGAGGAGGCAAAAGAAAAAAAATCAAATTCCAGTTAAAAATCGTTTTCTAATCTAATCTAAACTAACACAAAAGCAGGCAGTAGGATGATAGCATGCTGGAAAGTTCAGTTTAACTCTCTTTGAATATTTTAGGAATTATTTTTAGGACATTGAGTGATTCTGTGTCTCGTGGCGCAGGGGTAGCGGCTTCGGCTGCCGATCCCGATGATGCTATGAGACGCGGGTTCGATTCCCGCCTTATCCACTGAGCTTCTATCGGATGGTGAAGTAAAACGTCGGTCCCGGTTTCTCCTGTCTCGTCAGTGGCGCTGGAGCAGAAATCCCACGTTAGAGGAAGGCCATGCCCCGGGGGGCGTAGTGCCAATAGTTTCGTTTCGTTTCGAGTGATTCTGTGAGTTTATCAAAGAACTGATTTGATTGTTTAACAACAGCAGTTAGAGAATGTGTTTGTATGATTTATTTACCGATGTTATGAAAACTTCACTTTTATATCTAATAAATGCGTGATAAATATGTTATTAGGAACAAGCTTAAGAACCACTTGTTAAGAAAAAGCTTATACTTATAACTAAATATATCTCAACATTTGTATCTTTTATTAAAAGATAGCTTATTCACAAATCTTTTATTAAGCCTGGAATGTTGTTCTATGAAAATCAACTACAAATAATAAATAAGGAATTTAATGCAAGTCTAAGGGTGGTAAATTATGCTCACAAAAACAATGTATCAAATCATTCATCAAAAATTGTCCAAATTACTCTACAAACATATCCAAACTATAATATTGGAAACCATATTACCCAATATACAGAAAAAGCAAAACTGAAAAATAAAACGTTAAATCAAAAACAATAAATAAACAATAATAAACAAAAAGATACCTAAGAAAAACTCACTCAAAATTGTTCTCAAAATACCATTATTTCCGAAAGTACTCAAATTTTCCTAGTATGCAATATGGGTATCAAACGAAGCTAAATTTTATGCTTTTCACTTTTTTTAATTTTTTTGTCAAAACTAAAATTTGCACACAATAATTCTGATTTTTTCAAAAACACTCAAAATTTCAAAATTTACAATATAAGTATCAAGTGAAGTGAAATTTGGTTTGCTTTTCCACATTACGAGAGTTTTTTAATGCTTAAATTTTTACAAAATACCGTATTTTTTCGAATGTACCAAATAAATATATAATTTGGAATACCCACATGTATGTTTTTTCACTTAATAAGAGTTTTTTTGTAAAATACTAAAATTTTCATAAATTACCGTATTTTTTCAAAATACTCAAATTTTCCAAATTACCCATATTTATCGAACGAAGCGAAATTTGGTATGCTTTTGCCTTCCTCACTGAGGTAAGGCTATAATCCTGCTCTAAAATGAACTTTGTATAAAACGTCGTAGACCCACCATCATGTATAGATATCGACTCAGAATCGAAAAGTGAACAAATGTCTGTGTGTATGTATGTATGTGACCAACAAACAAGCTCATGTTTCTCGGCACTGGCTGAACCGATTTGACCCGAACCTGTTGCATCTGACTTGGTTTAGGGTCCCATAGATCGAGTTTTATACAGATTGAAGTTTCGATTAGTAGTTCAAAAGTTATGTATAAAAAGTGTTTTAACATATATTCGGATCTAACTTAAATGTTTGTGAACTATGTCCGTCCATCATC
>NC_051861.1:88942216-89069153 GCF_015732765.1 Culex quinquefasciatus | reverse complement strand
TTTTTTCTTTTGCTAACTGATTTCCGTCCCATTTTGTCCCAATTTCCCCGAACCTTTGTACACCTGCAACCGTCCAACCACAATCAACTCTCAGGATCAACAGATTGGAAATCTCGTCGGAAGAGGCTGTTTACAACACACGCCAGGTCAACCAACAGCCCTGCCTCTCCTGCCCTGCCCAGCTGCTGGTTGAACATGACCAAGGTGCAGCCTCCCCTGAAGGGCTGCTGCTACTCCGCCTGGTTAGTCCGGGGTGATTCTTGTAAATTATACAAACCATGTCTCTGAGGTTACGCACTGTGCTGCTGGTCCGGTTATTGCATTCCCGTCCAAGATGAAGTCTCTCTCGCTCCAGTTGGTGGTCGGCTATCGTTACGGTTGATTGAAACTTACCAGGGCTTCCCATCTTGCTCCAACATGTGCTTGCGGTTCTTGATTAGACGTAAGAGCGAAGTTTGCCGGAAGAGCATACATGCAGGCGCGCACACGACGTGGCAGCACCGCCTTCAATTATGCAACTTTACAGCGCCATCTACTGGACCAACGGTGGTGGTGGCGTTAACTATTCAATCAAAGTCCCACTGGCGAGGAGTGTTCCGGGAAATGGGGCTTCGGATCACGTGTCCGACGAGTGTCGATTAATTAGCAGCAGACAGGAATATGGCTCATTGTTTTATCATTTGTTTAAGCACGGAAGGTAATGAAGCCAAATAAGGGATTAAGATTGATTTAATTAATCGGAAAATAACACGATTAAGTCGGTCTTGAAAAAGAAGCTTGAAATCTCTGCGGGCTTCTTCTTAACTACAAAATCTGCTTTTATGCATGATAACCCTCAATGCACAAAGAAGGCTTTCTTGTAGTTATTTAATAAACCATCACACACACACACACACACACACACACGCACGCAGAAATGAAGTAACGCGCTCGACATGCCACGCGGATGTTAGTGAGAAATAATAGCTGCTCCGTGGTGGGATTTTGCTGCGTGTTCCAGTAAAAACGATGATGTTCATGATGAAGGAAGCAGTGGTGGTCATGATAAATCGATTAAAATGTGTTAACTAAAATATTGACACAAAAAACATGGAAGTTAAAAACAAAAAATAAAGAATTTAATGAAGGAAGAATCAAAGAAAAATCAAGACTTACAAAGGGTAATTTCTACCAACTCACACGAAATCGGGAAAAAAATCGGGACCCCTCTTCGATTTGCGTGAAACTTTGTCCTAAGGGGTAACTTTTGTCCCTGATCACGAATACGAGGTCCGTTTTTTGATATCTCGTGACGGAGGGGTGGTACGACCCCTTCCATTTTGAACATGCGAAAAAGAGGTGTTTTTCAATAATTTGCAGCCTGAAACGATGATGAGATAGAAATTTGGTGTCAAAGGGACTTTTATGTAAAATTAGACGCCCGATTTGATGGCGTACTCAGAATTCCGAAAAACGTATTTTCATCGAAAAACACTAAAAAAGTTTTAAAATTCTCCCATTTTCCGTTACTAGAAAGTGAAAGTCGAAAGTAGAAAGTAAAAAGTAAAAAGTAGAAAGTAGAAAGTAGAAAGTAGAAAGTAGAAAGTAGAAAGTAGAAAGTAGAAAGTAGAAAGTAGAAAGTAGAAAGTATACAGTAGAAAGTAGAAAGTAGAAAGTAGAAAGTAGAAAGTAGAAAGTAGAAAGTAGAAAGTAGAAAGTAGAAAGTAGAAAGTAGAAAGTAGAAAGTAGAAAGTGAAAGTTTTTGTTCTAGAAAGTAGAAAGAAATTCTGAGTAGAAAGTAGATGTAGAAAGTACATTAAAGTAGAAAGTAGAAAGTGAAAGTAGAAAGTAGAAAGTAGAAAGTAGAAAGTAGAAAGTAGAAAGTAGAAAGTGAAAGGAAAGTAGAAAGTAGAAAGTAGAAAGTAGAAAGTAGAAAGTAGAAAGTAGAAAGTAGAAAGTAGAAAGTAGAAAGTAGAAAGTAGAAAGTGAAAGTAGAAAGTAGAAAGTAGAAAGCAGAAAGTAAAGTAGAAAGTAGAAAGAGAAAGTAGAAAGTAGAAAGTAGAAAGTAGAAAGTAGAAAGAGAGAAAGCAGAAAGTAGAAAGAGGAAGTAGAAAGTAGAAAGTAGAAAGTAGAAAAGTAGAAAGTAGAAAGTAGAAAGAAATAGTAGAAAGTAGGAAGAAGACAGAATATTGTGGAAAGTAGAAAAAAATAAATATGTAAAATTTGTAAAATTTGTAAAATTTGTAAAATTTGTAAAATTTGTAAAATTTGTAAAATTTGTAAAATTTGTAAAATTTGTAAAATTTGTAAAATTTGTAAAATTTGTAAAATTTGTAAAATTTGAAAAATTTGTAAAATTTGTAAAATTTGTAAAATTTGTAAAATTTATGAAATTTGTAAATTTGTAAATTTGTAAAATTTGTAAAATTTGTAAAATTTGTAAATTTGTAAAATTTGTAAAATTTGTAAAATTTGTAAAATTTGTAAAATTTGTAAATTTGTAAAATTTGTAAAATTTGTAAATTTGTAAAATTTGTAAAATTTGTAAAATTTGTAAAATTTGAAAATTTGTAAATTTGTAAAATTTGTAAAATTTGTAAAATTTGTAAAATTTGTAAAATTTGTAAAATTTGAAATTGTAAAATTTGTAAAATTTGTAAAATTGTAAAATTTGTAAAATTTGTAAAATTTGTAAAATTTGTAAAATTTGTAAAATTTGAAATTTGTAAAATTTGTAAATTTGTAAAATTTGTAAAATTTGTAAAATTTGTAAAATTTGTAAAATTTGTAAAATTTGTAAAATTTGTAAAATTTGTAAAATTTGTAAAATTTGTAAAATTTGTAAAAATTTGTAAAATTTGTAAAATTTGTAAAATTTGTAAAATTTGTAAAATTTGTAAAATTGTAAAATTTGTAAATTTGTAAAATTTGTAAAAATTTGTAAAATTTTAAAATTTGTAAAATTTGTAAAAGTTGTAAAAGTTGTAAAATTTGTAAAATTTGTAAAATTTGAAAGTAAATTTGTAAAATTTGTAAAAGTTGTAAAATTTGTAAAATTTGTAAAATGTAATTTGTAAAATTTGTAAAATTTGTAAAATTTGTAAAATTTAGAAATTTGTAAATTTGTAAAATTTGTAAAATTTGTAAAATTTGTAAAATTTGTAAAATTTGTAAAATTTGAAATTTGTAAAATTTGTAAATTTGTAAAATTTGTAAAATTTGAAATTTGTAAAATTTGTAAAATTTGTAAAATTTGTAAATTTGTAAAATTTGTAAAATTTGTAAAATTTGTAAAATTTGTAAAATTTGTAAATTTGTAAAATTTGTAAAATTTGTAAAATTTGTAAAATTTGAAAATTTGTAAAATCTGAAAATTGTAAAATTTTGAAAATTTGTAAAATTTAAAATTTGTAAAATTTGTAAATTTGTAAAATTTGTAAAATTTGTAAAATTTGTAAAATTTGTAAAATTTGTAAAATTTGTAAAATTTGTAAAATTTGTAAAATTTGTAAAATTGTAAAATTGTAAAATTTGTAAAATTTGTAAAATTTGTAAAATTGTAAAATTTGTAAAATTTGTAAAATTTGTAAAATTTGTAAAATTTGTAAAATTTGTAAAATTTGTAAAATTTGTAAAATTTGTAAAATTTGTAAAATTTGTAAAATTTGTAAAATTTGTAAAATTTGTAAAATTTGTAAAATTTGTAAAATTTGTTAAAATTTGTAAAATTTGTTAAAATTTGTAAAATTTGTAAAATTTGTAAAATTTGTAAAATTTGTAAAATTTGTAAAATTTGTAAAATTTGTAAAATTTGTAAAATGTGTAAAATTTGAAATGTAAAATTTGTAAAATTTGTAAAATTTGTATTGAAATTTGTAAAATTTGTAAATTTGTAAAATTTGTAAAATTTGTAAAATTTGTAAAATTTGTAAAATTTGTAAAATTTGTAAATTTGTAAAATTTGTAAAATTTGTAAAATTTGTAAAATTTGTAAAATTTGTAAAATTTGTAAAATTTGTAATTTGTAAAATTTGTAAATTTAAAATTTGTAAAATTTGTAAATTTGTAAAATTTGTAAAATTTGTAAAATTTGTAAAATTTGTAAAATTTGTAAAATTTGTAAAATTTGTAAAATTTGTAAAATTTGTAAAATTTGTAAAATTTGTAAAATTTGTAAATTTGGAAAATTTTGTTTAAATTGTAAAATTTGCAAAATTTGTTAAATTTGTAAATTTGGAAAATTTTGTTTAAATTGTAAAATTTGCAAAATTTGTTAAATTTGTAAAATTAGTTAAATTTGTTAAATTTGTTAATTTTGTTATTTTTTTTGAATTTGTTTAACTTGGTTGTTACTTTTTTTTTCAGTTAAGCCACTGGCATTCATTTTTTCGCATTTTTTTCCTCTCTATATGATTCTTACTTTCCAACCTCGCTCGGACGTGCGTGCGGAGTTGACTAAAATGAAAACCATGCACAGCAAATTATAATAAATGGACGTGGCCGGACAGTGCTGGTTGTCCTGCCCCAGTTGGTTCATTCTCGTGCTGGCCGAGTTGTGATGGGCACTGAACATAACGCGCAAGAGATGAAAACGTTTTTTTGTTGAAGCGTTTTAATTACTTTAAGAACGCTTAAAATCTCATATTGAAATTTGTTATTTTAATAATATTTTTTGCATCTGAAAAAAAACCTGCATCTATTTCTTCTTCCAGTTTTGCGTTTTATCTTGCGCCTCTTGTATCATCATCCACCATTGTTGTTGTGACTTTGGCGTAATTCAGTTTCGCCAGCCTTTATCCTTTCAGCCCACAGCTCAGCGTTGTTGTCCAGTGCCAGGTCCAGGGCTTGGTGGCTTCTGGGGCAAGGCACGTGATGTCACATCATCACGGCAACGTTTTTTTTGTTTTTTTGAAGCTGCTGCTGCTGCTGTTGTTCTCCGAGCCTGATGGGAAATACATGAAGCTGAAGTCCTCCCTAAAGGTCTACAGCAGCAGCAGAACAACTTTGGTGGACACCGAGCGGCAGTCACGTCGCTAAACGAGTTGAAAATTGTTCTGCAATAACTTTGGCCACGTGCCTTGCCGCGTGGGACGACGTGGATCGTCGGGGAAAATACCAAAACGCGCTAAATGGTTGCTGAATGGGTGTGGCTAAGTGGACTGATTAGTTCGTCAGAAGCTGCTTTGTGGGTGGAAAAATTGCCAAGAATATTTACTTTGTACTGTTGAAATGGTGTTTAGAATAGTCCAATTTCCAAAATAATCATTTCATTTCTCTCCGAAAAGCAATCTCGTGACACTAAACCGTCATACGTTACGATCCCACTGCGGTATCCCTCATGGAGAACTCACTGGACTTGGTCGCGAAGTCAAGCAACTACAGCAGCTGCACCGAAAACTAGCCAAGCTTAACTTTCATTTGACATCAATTTGCAGCCGGAGACCAACACGAACTGCCATAAGCTGGGTGTGTGTGTGTGTGTGTGTGACCTCGACAACGATGTTGAAGTCGCGCTTTGGTCGGACGAAATGGGGCCCGCTGATGAAGTTGAACCGTCACATTGAAGTAGTTTGTACTCAAGATTTTATATAGAGCAGTGTGTGAGTGAGGTGGAGACACAACACAACACAACACAACACAACACACAACACAACACAACACAACACAACACAACACAACACAACACAACACAACACAACACAACACAACACAACACAACACAACACAACACAACACAACACAACACAACACAACACAACACAACACAACACAAACAACACAACACAACACAACACAACACAACACAACACAACACAACACAACACAACACAACACAACACAACACAACACAACACAACACAACACAACACAACACAACACAACACAACACAACACAACACAACACAACACAACACAACACAACACAACACAACACAACACAACACAACACAACACAACACAACACAACACAACACAACACAACACAACACAACACAACACAACACAACACAACACAACACAACACAACACAACACAACACAACACAACACAACACAACACAACACAACACAACACAACACAACACAACACAACACAACACAACACAACACAACACAACACAACACACAACACAACACAACACAACACAACACAACACAACACAACACAACACAACACAACACAACACAACACAACACAACACAACACACACACAACACAACACAACACAACACAACACAACACAACACACACAACACAACACAACACAACACAACACAACACAACACAACACAACACAACACAACACAACACAACACAACACAACACAACACAACACAACACAACACAACACAACACAACACAACACAACACAACACAACACAACACAACACACACACAACACAACACAACACAACACAACACAACACAACACAACACAACACAACACAACACAACACAACACAACACAACACAACACAACACAACACAACACAACACAACACAACACAACACAACACAACACAACACAACACAACACAACACAACACAACACAACACAACACAACACAACACAACACAACACAACACAACACAACACAACACAACACAACACAACACAACACAACACAACACAACACAACACAACACAACACAACACAACACAACACAACACAACACAACACAACACAACACAACACAACACAACACAACACAACACAACACAACACAACACAACACAACACAACACAACACAACACAACACAACACAACACAACACAACACAACACAACACAACACAACACAACACAACAACAACACAACACAAACAACACAACACAACACAACACAACACAACACAACACACAACACAACACACAACACAACACAACACAACACAACACACACACAACAAACACACACACAACACACAACACAACACAACACACAACACACACACACACAACACAACACAACACACACAACACAACACAACACAACACACACAACACAACACAACCAACACAACACAACACAACAAACACAACACAACACAACACAACACAACACAACACAACACAACACAACACAACACAACACAACACAACACAACACAACACAACACAACACAACACAACACAACACAACACAACACAACACAACACAACACAACACAACACAACACAACACAACACAACACAACACAACACAACACAACACAACACAACACAACACAACACAACACAACACAACACAACACAACACAACACAACACAACACAACACAACACACACGACACAACACAACACAACACAACACAACACAACACAACACAACACAACACAACACAACACAACACAACACAACACAACACAACACAACACAACACAACACAACACAACACAACACAACACAACACAACACAACACAACACAACACAACACAACACAACACAACACAACACAACACAACACAACACAACACAACACAACACAACACAACAAAATCACCCACATGCACGGTTGTCTCAAATCGCAAATGCCACCGGAGACCCATACGGTAGTCGTGTTTAGTGTGTCAACAGCACCGCCAAAAGCAACTCCATTTTACATATGCTTCAAGTGGCACAAAACTAACTAGACTGGTTCAGTCCAGCGCACTCCCTTTTAACAAGGTTGTTCCCGTATACTATGCATGACTATGCTGACTTGACTAGCAGAGCTGGATGGCAATTGGGACTCCCGAAAGTGCACTCCAGGGGGTGGCAATGTTCTCAAATTGGGCTAGAGCCAAGCTAAAGCGTATGATTGAGAAATTTTTGAGATTTTTCTTTTTCTTTTGTAGTTAATTTCATTGTGTTAAACATGTTTAGCTCATAACACATTGTTTAAAGAAAGTAAACATTAAGAGACCACTAACATGTGGCGAACCTGGCAATATAATTCTTTACTTGCGACGCTGTTTTGATTGGACTTTATACACTTTAACTGCACGTGTCACTAATGCACCATCACATTTTGAAATCATTGCAGCCTTCAATGTCATTTAAATTATAGACACGTGGTCCTCGTGGTCGTACTTTTGCATCAATCGCCGCAATAGTTGGATTCGTAGAGTTGATATAATCGGTCAGAAAGACTTCAAAAATGAATGAAATCTGTCCACTGGCAACCCTGCTCAACATTTCTTCTTTCACCTACAGCAATACCTTGGTAGACTACGTCGTTTCGTTTTGGTTCAAAGTGTCACCCAAAGATCTCCGGATGTTCAGCACTGCGTATTTTTGGAGGCCACATGGACAGTACCTTGGCGGCTGGATTTCGTGGTCAGGACTGTGATTAGTGAGAAATTTGACGTTAGGCATGTGAGCTCGATGCGTTTTCCAGCTTAGTGGCATTATATTAGTCTATGCACAAAACCCTAAAAAAGCTATGCAAGAAGCAAATCGTGTAACTAGTGCGCCCATCCCGGGAATTCCAGGGATGATAATTCCGGGAATTTCCCTAAACCAGGAATTCCCGAATTCCAGGATTTTTTTATATTTTGTCTCGGAAATTCCCGAAATTGAAAAAAATTGGACTGGAAACTCAGATTTAATTGTTGAAATAGATGAATTTTAAGGCATTAGCAAATTTGTGTTCGGCATATATAACATTTATTTGACTTAAAAAAGGAAATTTATAAAAAAAAAAAGTTAACTGATCCGCAAAATGCCTAACGCTTTAAATATTTTCCATAAAATTTTATTCATTTTTGAAATACCGTAAACTGGGGTGACTTTGATAGCTTGAGGTGATATTGATAGAAATTTGATTTGGCCACTTATTGTGATACATGGGTAATTCTCCGCCAACTCACACAGCAGTTGCCCCGACCCCTCTTCGATTTGCGTGAAACTTTGTCCTGAGGGTAACTTTTGTCCCTGATCACGAATCCGAGGTCCGTTTTTGATATCTCGTGACGGAGGGCGGAACGACCCTTCCATTTTTAAACATGCGAAAAAGAGGTGTTTTTCAATGATTTGAAGCCTGAAACGGTGATAAGATAGAAATTTTGTGTCAGGGACATGTATGATAATTGACGCTCAATTTAATGACGTACTCAATATTCAGAAAAACGTATTTTTCATTAAAAAAACTAATATTTTAAAACAAAGGTGACCATAGTATGGCCCGCGGGCCAAACGTGGCCCACGAGGTGCTTTTTTGTAGCCCGCGGATCCATTTTGAATAATTATGTAAAATGGCCCGTTGTTCGCTTGTAAAGTGATTTTAAACTTATTTTAAATTAATTTTTATTTTTTACATTTTTTATGATTTTCTCTTTTTTTTGTTGATTAAAAACTAATGACTAATGAAAAACTAATGATTAAAATGTTGATCTTCATTTTAGGACACCGTTTCAATGTGAGTAAAACTAGTAAATATCGTCAAAACTTTCATCAAACATTTTTGGAAATTCAAGCTTAGACAGAAAAAAGGTTGAAATCGGAGGAATAAGGCTGTTAAGGAGCGGCCGTGGCTGACTGGTTACGGTGTTCGCTTTGTAAGCGAATGGTCCTGGGTTCGATTCCCATCTGCTCCCAACGAGAAAGTATAGGAAATATTAATCTTGAAACTCTGAACATGAACGAAAAATTAAAGTCGCTCGAGTCGGGGTTCGTTCCTCCGTCCTTTGGAATGCTAACCACTAGGCCATCGCGACTTGGTGAGCTATGACTGGAATTAGGAATACTGTTACTATCAACTATATACGCGCTGGGTCCTTGTCCATTTGACAAGGGCTCGGAAGTTCTAATCCGATTGGTGCAAACGTTCTTCAGGGCGGGGCTTGTCGATAAAAGCTGAAGTACCTCGCGCTCGGCTAGCCAGCGTAGAAATTGGTCACATGTATAGAATGTAGATCTAAAACACACACACAAATTGGAGGAATAAGGCTGTTGCAAGTTTTTAACAAAGCTTTTTTCGACAACCATCCCCTCCCTCTTCCCATTATCTCGAAAAATCATGGGCAAAATCGTTTATTTCAAAAAAAAAAAAAACTTAGAACAATTTATGGAAATTTTTGTGCAATCAGCTGAATTATTTAAAAATTAATTCCTTTACGTTTACTATCATTTTGAGCATGTTCTTGTTTATTCAAAAATAATTTGAATTTTACAGAATTTTCGATGAATATTTTTTTTGGTAGCTAGAAGGTTTTTTTTTTAAAGTCGAGTCTTTTTTTTTAAATAACGATTGCAATCCAACTTAACGGGTTCAAACCATTTTTAACATTTCTTTGTTGAAATGTTGAAATGTTGAAATTCTGACTCTCAACGATTTTTTACTAGCCACACTTAATTTATTGATACAATTACGCCGTTATATAAATTATGCAGGTTACATGTCGGCCATTTTTTGAAATATAAAAAAACTATTTTATTGAAAACTTTTAAGTACACAAAAAAGTTAAATAAAAGTACAATTAGCTAAAAACATTTTCCAAAGACTTTAACAATAAAATCAACACAGCTGTAGAAAACTGCCATTTTGTGTTTTATATTAATTTTTATTAACGAAGATGATGAAAAATAATAAAAGTTTCAAAAACTTGAGTTATAAATGTATTTTCTAGTCTTTAAAATGAAATAACATAATTTATTTTTATAAACACCTAATTTTGTAAATTTGGCCCATAAGCTCATTTGAGCTTCAAATTTGGCCAGTTTATAAAACTTTGAGCACCCCTGTTTTAAAAGCTCTGCCGTTTTCGGTTTCTGTAACGGTTTCTGTAACTGTAATTTTTTTGAACATGTCATTTTAAGAGAAATTTAATGTTCTTTTCAAATTTACATTAACCCAGAATATTTTTCATTTAGAACAAAAAATAATTTCATTTGCAAATTTTGTGTTTTTTTACTTTGCAGGGTTATTTTTTAGAATGTAACAATGTTCTTCAAAGTTGTAGAACAGACTGTTCCAAAAAATGGATATGTAAACATCACAGGTTTGCTTGTAACCATCCCGAGTTATCGCGATTTTACGAAAAAAAGTTTTGAGAAAGTTACTTTTTGCGTTTCTTCTTGTTTCGTCATCCGTGTCTGTCGCGCGGGTGACCATGAACGGCCATGATCAACGACGACCAACTTTTTTCTCTCATTTTTCGGATGTTCAAAATGAAAAGGGTCGTACCGCCATTCGTCACGAATTCCGAAAAAACGTATTTGTCATCGAAATGTTGGCGTTGAATTACCCAGATAGTAGATTTCAGGGCTATGATCACGCTGAAAAGTCTTGTATTATACTGCATAATTCTCCAAAAACCTCCCCAAATTTTCCGCACCACCCAGACAATTGACTTGGGACTTAAACGACTTTATTGCTTCACACCAAACTGGCAGTGCCGCTGAACTTTACGCGAAGGAAGCGTCGGCCGGTTGGCAGGGGCAGTGTTGCCAGACAGGAAATTAATTTGAAATTTATAACCGCATACCCAGAACCCCACTCTTTGGAACGCCATAATTGAAATTTATTATTCACGTTGTCGATCTTGTTCTTTCTTTCCATGCGCTCTCGCGAGGAATATTTTATGGAAGGTAAACACGGCGAGCCATCACCCTGGAGCTGCTGCTGCTGCTGCGGAGCCGGTTCCGAAGAAATTCACTTCACGTGATAGACTCTGTGGAAAATCCTTTCCAGTTGTTTGAATTAAACTCCGGGGTTTTGCTTAAATAATATGTTTTATTTATACAAAAAATATTGTCTCGGCAAGCTATTTTTTATAAAAAATAGCTTGCAGAGAAAATCTGTCGTCTTGCATGAAAATATTTTAAACGGATTTCATACAACAAATGTCACGATTCACGAATTAAAGTACCAGCTAACCTTTCTTTTGTATTGTTTATCCACACAAATTCCTCCACTTTATACAAACCAAACACTAATAAGCCGCAACAAAAGCATCCCTAAACAAACAAAACCCACAAACATACTCACACACACAGTTACAAACCCACACTGTCAAGCACCCAATTCATGTTAAAATGCTTTTGTTTCGAGGGAAACAATCATAAACGTTCTGGCTCAATGGAGCACGAGCTTCAGCGTTGGCTGATTGATGGTTGCGTGAGTGTGTGTGTGTGTGTCACACACACGCAGCCATTCATGTGCGGGGAAATGGCGCACACAAAGAGCAGACGACAAATTTTGTTATCTCAATCACGGAGACATAATTTTACATGCTCAGCTGGAATAATAAATTAGTCATTTCGTGATGGAAAAGCAATTAGAGTTAGGATTCTGAGAAGTTTTGGCGGAAATTGGGCCGAAGTTAGGTGTTCAAATTTGAGTTTAAAACTATTTTTGACAGTAAAGCTTTCTTTTGTAACATGATGTTAAGAATTTTTCCAATATTGTTTTTGGATCACCTGAAGTCAAGTATAATTATTTGTTTATATTGGCAAAGTAACTTAGCGGGTTAATTCCGCCAAGTTACTTGGAGTTCGATTGAGCTGAGACTGATCGTTCAGCCCGAAGGATTGAGGATAAAACTCGCACGTACACTAGTTTCATAAAACTCATTGATAAATAACTGCCAGTTCAATATTTTTTTTAGTTTTGTCTAATTACTGATTCAAATTACACAGAAAAAAAATCATGGTAATATTACATCTGGGAAGGGCTACATCTTTTATATTAGAAAAAATGTGTAATTGTACCTCTGAATATGTATTTTTTCCACTTTTCTGGGGTAATGTCACTTTTGAAGTCTAAATTGAGGTAAAACTATATCATAAAGAAGTAATACTCAATTTTCCAAAATTACACCTTCCAAATTTACACATTTCTGTGTTACCATAAATGTTTGCTCAGAGATTTTTGTTACTCGAGATAGAGATGAATATTTTTGATATAGTTTTGGATTCTTGCCTAAAGTATTGTATATAAAACTGAGGATGTAATAGATTTAATCCAATGTTATCCAACATTTGCAGTTTTTTTTTAATTTTTGCCTTCCTCACCTTACTGAGGAAAGGCTATAAAATCACTCGAAAAATGAACTTCTTGATTTGACCTCCTAGCCCCACCTTCACGTATACATATCGACTCAGAATCAACTTCTGAACAAATGTCTGTGTGGATGTATGTAGGTGGGTGGACAACAAATTGTCACTCGATCTATCGTGTGATCCATCGTTAGTTGGATAACTAAAAGACCTTTCAAATGAGCCTAAAACATCGAAGTGTTATTTATACACTTTTTGGAGGCCGGATCTCAGATTTTTCGATGAAAATGATGTCCGGATCCATCATGCGACGCGGACAGTTAGTTAGATTATTGACATACCTTTCAAAAGAGTCTAAACTATCGATGATCTGATAACCCGATCAAAAGTTATGAGCACGTAAGTGTTATTTATACACAGATGTTGTAAATTTGGATAAAATGACTTTATAAAAGTAAGGAAGGCACCAATTACCTAAAAGTGGATTAAGCAACGATTTTAAAGAAACATTTAGAATTCTATTAGCATTTTATTGTGAATAAATCGGGAACTCATAAAAAAATCTGTGAGTTTGAACAACCTCTTAACAGTTAAGCTCTTGAAAATATTGCCATTTTCCCCCCAAGAAAACAGCATGATTCGAAAAACAAGTTTTCCGGTAGGGCTCAAACATTGGACTGTGGATTCCTTGGCTGAATTAATCAGACTCGTATGTTTATGTTTGACCATTACGGGGTGACCTACGCAATGTTAGAGTGACCCAAAAATGGTAATTTTCCTCGATTTTCGCAAAAACCACATTTTTCAAAAACTGAAAACTTTGCGCTTGCACGGAGAAAAAAGAGTTCCCAAAATCGTGAACAAGCGTTCATGAAAATGGGAACCTCGAACAAAGTGTTCAAATTCCATGGTACGATTTTGAAAAACGTACCATGAAATTTGAACACTTTGTTCGAGGTTCCCATTTTCATGAACGCTTGTTCACGATTTTGGGAACTCTTTTTTCTCCGTGTGCTCGGCGTCATTTCAACCGATTTTAGTTGTCGGCTCTAGGCTCCCCATCCACTAACATTTACACACAAGTTCCTTTATAATTACTCTTAGCTTGAAAGAAAATGTATTTACAAAAGCCGATTCTATCCTAACCAGGTTCAGGTACCTAAAAGGATTTAATAAAAAATAATTTTATGAAAATGAGCCTTTTCACTGTCATTTATTCATTAAAATAAATAATGTCAAGTATTTACATACATTGAACGAATGATAATGTTAGCCGGCTCCGTAGCTTACTGGTCGCGGCTTCTCCTTCGAAAGCAAAGGTTTTGGGATCAAATCCAAGTTGCCCCGACAATTTGCGTGAAACTTTGTCTTAAGGGTAACTTTTGTCCCTGATCACGAATCAAAGGCCCGTTTTTTGATATCTCGTGACGGAGGGGCGGTACGATTCTGTTTTTAAATTTTTTTGCAGCCTGAAACGGTGATGAGATAGAAATTTGGTGTCAAAGGGACTTTTATGTAAAATTAGACGCCCGATTTGATGGCGTACTCAGAATTCCGAAAAAAACGTATTTTTCATCGAAAAAAAAAAACATTAAAAAAGTTTTAGAAACTCTGCCATTTTCCGTTTCTTGACTGTAAATTTTTTTGGAACATTTCATTTTAAGGGAAATTTAATGTACTTTCGAATCTACTTTGACCCAGAATAGATTTTTTTTCATTTAGAACAAAAATTTTCATTTTTAAATTTCGTGTTTTTCTATCTTTGCAGGGTTATTATCTAGAGATTTACAATGTTCTACAAAGTTGTAGAGCAGACAACTACAAAAATATATAATGATATATTTATATAAGGGGTTTGCTATTAAACTTCACGAGTTATCGCGATTTTACAAAAAAAAAGAGTTTTGAAAAAGTTGCCGCGACAGACACGGACGACGAAACAAAGAGAAACGCAAAATTTATTTTTTCACGATAACTCGTGACGTTTATTAGCAAACCTGTGATGTTTATATTTTTTTATTTTTTCGGAACTGTCTGTTCTACAACTTTGTAGAACTTTGGTACACTCTAAAAAATAACCCTGCAAAGTTACAAAAAAAACACAAAATTTTAAAATGTAACATTTGGTTCCAAATGAAAAAAATACCCTTCTGGGTCAATGTTAATTCGAAACGTATATTGAATTTGCCTTAAAGTGACATGTTCAAGTCAAGTAACGGAAAACGGCGGAGTTTAAAAAAAATAGTGTTATTGATGAAAAATACGTTTTTTCGGAATTCTGAGTAATCCATCAAATTGGGCGTACATTTTAATATAACAGTCCCTTTGACACCAAATTTCTATCTCATCACCGTTGCAGACTGCAAATTATTGAAACACCACTTTTTCGCATGTTCAAAATGGAAGGGTCGTACCGCCCCTCCGTCACTAGATATCAAAAAACGGACCTCGGATTCGTGATCAGGGACAAAAGTTACCCCAAAGGATAAAGTTTCACGAAAATCGAAGAGGGGTCGGGACAACTTTTCCTGATTTCGTGTCAGTTGGTAGAGAATTACCCTATCCAATTTCACACCATGTTTGAATATTTGCCAAAAAAGTTATTAGGTTAGACCAAAACGCATACAGGTGAAAAAAAGCAAAGTTTAATTGTCCTTATCACTTTTCCTCCCATGAAACAAGCACACTTGAAACGATAAAACACAAAATTGCCTCTTAAAGATGGCACTCAATGATTAATTCTTTCGCCATGTCTGAATTTGACGAAAAAGTGCGGGCGATGCGTGTCGAAATTAGTCGTGTGAAAAACGGCTCGAATTTCAATCTTTTTTTTTTCGTTTTCCTCAGAAGACAAATTTAGGCATTCTTTTCATCTTTTTTTTTCGTGCTTCCAAGCACGCGTTGATTGATGTGTTCTGAGAAATAAAAAGCTGTGCTCCGTGATGTGGTGTGTGGTGTCTTCCGTGGAAATTTGATGGGATCTTCAAGCAGCATACGAAAATTTGAATGACTGTGATTGAAATCTGAAGTGGGAAACGAGATTACGTTTCAGTTAAACGGGAATTTGTGTGGAAGCGATTTGAATCAGATGAATGGGGGTTCAATCGATTTAAGCTGTGCAATTTTAGTCAAGTTAAATCTACTGTAACACAATATAAAGTATGTAAAAATATTAAAGATCTTGTATAAAAACTGTGATTAAATTGGCTGACTTTTCAATGGATTTAAATGGACATTTGTTCTAAAGCTTGCTCTGAAAAAAAATCCAACAACTTTAAACCGAGAAAATCAATATCACAAGCTTAACTTCGTAACATCAACGAATTGACAATGATCCTGCAGCAAACTTTTTCCTCTCTTTACCTTTCCAATGGATCGTCCCACTTTTTTTTCCTTTCCAGCAGCTTATGTCAACGAATAAATTTAAATTTATGTTTCCAAATTACATTATGAATGTTGCATTAGACCTCCATCTCGGACTCGGACAATCTTCCTGGTTTTTTTTTCGCTTCTTTTTTTTCTTGCAGCAGTCTATTTACCCCGGGAGGAGCTTTTTTGCATAACTTTTCCTTCGAACAAAACTTGCGCCATTCGTCCCGAACGAGGAGTCCCCAGGACGAGTGGACCTCTCTCCCAACCCTCCCCCGCCACCCGCTATAGTTGGGCATCAGAATTCAACACTTTCTCCGCGCTCCTCGTGCCGTAAGTTGGCAGTTTGGTGCAATTTTACAGCGACCTGAAAGCATAAACAACGACAAAAGTATGTTGAACAGGAGGTGGGGTGGAGAATGGAAAATAGTGAAAGAAAACCAACATACAACACCAACCCCTGTGGGTGCACTGAGAAGCAGGGGGACAGGTGTGAGGGGAGGTCCATTGCGATCGCAATCTTTCTCATATTTTATGGATTTAGTTTTGCTTTTGTTTTTGTATCTCTTTTGTTTAAACAGCGACCGAAGAGCGGTGCATTTTTTAACTTTTTTCATTTATTTTTTTTAAAGATTTTAATGCTAAGAATATTCAAAATAACAGAAACGTAAATTTGTATTATTATGACTCTTGATTAAGTACAAGAAAAACAGAATTTTGCAATCAGTTTAAATGGGTTAAGCTCAGTCATTCAAAACTGAAATTTTTAAATTAAATTGCTTAAAAACATCTCCGCAAACACTCACAGACTGTAAACACACAAAAAGGCCAAAATCAACCTTCCCATGAAAGAGCAGACGCAACGCGACAGTCTCGCTAGCAATAAGCGTCTGCTTCAGGTTTTTTCCAACTTCAACTGCCACACCCCTCTTCAAACACCCACCACACCACAATCACAACCATCTCCGTAGGGGAAGTCATCTGTAAAATCTTTTTCTCTTCTACTTGCCTTTTCTCTTCTTCTCTCGTCTCTCATATCATTCGCAATTTTCTCATTGCCTTTGTCTGGCGGTGACTTTTATTTACTTTTAAGTAGTTTATTTTTTCCGTTTTTTTCCAGTTCCAACCGAGGAGGAGTCGTGCCCCATTTTGCGTTGCCCATGATTACATTCGTCGACGTCGTCGTCGTCCTTCCCAAGATTTCAGCTCTCTGTTTGAACTACTAGCTCCAGCTGGGTGGAATAAGTGGCGGAGGAATCTCTTCGGTGTAACTTGGGTTGACTTTTATTTGTTGGTTTTGGCCAAGACTCTCGAAGATGATCGGGATGGTGGTGATTCTGTTGAAGCAACTCGGGAGGAATGTTTTGGGAGATAAAATAAAATAAAAAAAACAAAACACAAAAAAACAATAAACAAAACCAAAACCAAACCGAAACCCAAACCCAAACCCAAAAACAAAAAAATATTATTGCAATAATCCTTAGGGCATCTCCACCGCAGAGATCTAATTGCGTGGCAAACCTATTGGTTGAATCCCCAGTTTTAGCTTTGCTCCTTACCTCCCAGTCACGGCGTTCTAGCAAAATTCTGACAGAATTCTAACAGAACGAAATTATTCTTACTAGAAAGCTGCCATCATCCTGCCAGTTCTTTGCCAGAATTCTCAATGAATTCTAGCTCAAATGCAATAACCGGTTCTCGCAGAAGTTGGCGAAATCAACTGGTTCTGTAAGAATCTTGCTAGAATGCTGCTAGAACGAACTGACAGCCCATTCTGCTAGAATTTTGTTGAAATTTTGATAGAATGGAGCACTTCCATTCGAGCAGTTTTTGCTTTTTTCTACAATGTATTTTTATGGAGCGAACTGTCAAAAACTGCTCGACTGCGGGTGCTCCATTAACTGGCAGGAAATTTCTGCTAGAATCCTGCTAGAATATTGCTAGAAGCAGTTGGTAAGATATTTCCTAGGATATTTCTATTTACTTTCACACTTATTCAATCTTTTTTTAATTACAACAAATGTTTGCTTCCATGCACTATCACTGACTTTTAAATTCTACACTTCACTTAATGGTCACTTCAATCGTTGAGGAACGGATGGCCCTGGAACATTGCGTTGCGTGGAAAATCTCGGGACCACCTGCAAATAAAAAATTCTGATAAACAATCCGGCTTTGATGTTTCTAGCTTCTGCTCCAGTGTTTACCTTTTGTTTCTGGAATGCTTCCGCGTAGCAAAGGCCAATGGCCGTTTATGTTGACTCTGGTGCTCTGGTTTTCTCGGAACCATCTCAATCTGGTGCCTGTTAAAAAGGATGAGTAAGTTATCGTGCCACACTACCATTTTGTTTGAATAACTTACCAAATAGCCGACAAAAATGAATTGAACAAAGTGCACTTGTGTAAACAAGTTCGATGACAAGACTATTTTAGCGGAAGTAAAGTTCGCTACGAAGCGGTTTGGCGGAAATGAAGTAATTTTTGACAGATTTCGCTCTGTCAGATTTTTCTAGCAAAATTCTCACAGAATTCTAGCAGATTTCGCTCTTTTAGAATATTCTAGCAAAAATCTTACAGAATCCTGACAGGCCTGCTAGAATCATTCTAGCAGGATTCTAGCAGAACCAACTCTGCTAGAATTTGACCGGGCTAATGCACGTTTCCGCACCGTAGGAAGCTAATTTGGCTACTGAATCAAGCCCATCGTTGGGATCTAAATTATTCATTTTCAAATTCTAGCCGTTTTGTTCATCAAAATCAATGAAACTATATTCTAGCATTATAGAACATGCTTCTAATTACATTGTATGTCCAAATTGATTGCGTATATCAATAAAATATCATTTTCAAAATTTTAAAAGAGTTCATCCGATTGGCTCCTGAAATGTTTGGGTAGCAAAGCTTAAGCTAAATTAGCATTCGAGTTCATTCATATTTGTTTTGGTTGTTGCTTTTGTCTTCAAAAATGGCACAGTTGCAAAAAAGCGCATTTGAACAAGAAAATACAAAAGAAATAAAATTTAAGTTTAAGTAAATAAATGAAGATGCATTTAATTTCAATATCAAACTTGAGTGAATTTTAAAGAAATGAGGACTTAGGTTCAAAACGACTTATATTTACATTTAAAAATTGTTATAAAAATATTTTTGTATAATTTTTGCCTTCCTCACCTTACTGAGGAAAGGCTATAAAATCACTCGAAAACTGAACTTCTCAATTAGACCTCCTAGACCCACCTTCATGTATACCTGTCGACTCAGAATCGAATTCTGAGCAAATGTCTGTGTGTGTGTGTGTGTGTGTGTGTCTGGGTCTGTGCACCAAAAATATGCACTCGATTATCTCAGCACTGGCTTAACCAATTTGAACCGTTTTGGTCTCATTCGATTCGTCTTGGGGTCCCATAAGTCCCTATTGAAAATTATGAAGTTTAGTAAAGTACTTCAAAAGTTATGCTAAAAACGATTTTGACTAAAGTCCGGAATATTGTAAAAGGGTGGTTTTTGTAAGAAACCCCAGCATGTTATACATTTTTAGAAAGGTATTTAAAAGACCTTTCCAACGCGACCAATTCATTGAAGATCTGACAACCCTATCAAAAGTTATTAGCAATTAAGTGTTATTTATGCACTTTTTGGAAGCCGGATCTCAGATATCACGATGAAAACGTTGTTCGGATCTATCATGCAACCCGTCGTTGAACAGGTAATCAAAAGACCTTTAAAACGCGTTCAAAACATTGAAGATCTGACAACCCTATCAAAAGTTATAAGCACTTAGGAGTTATTTATACACTTTTGGAGGCTAGTTCTCAGATATTTAGATGAAAACGTATTCCAAATATATCATGCGACCTATCTTTGGATAGGTAATTTAAAGACCTTCCCACGAGCGTGTCTATTTTGGATAGCATTACCCTTTGAATGAGAGGAAGGCACTAACCACCTAAGGGTGGATTAAGTAACGTTTTATAAAAGATTTTAAACTACCTATATTTAATATAAGTTAACAATTTTAAATTATGTTTTTAAATTCAAATAAATACCAAGCTAAATAATATTATTGGGCCAATGTAGTATCTTGTTAATGTCAGTGGAGGAGTAAGGAAAAAATTGGAATACCTACGTTTTTCTTATTTTATATTAATTTTTTTTCATTTCATTTAAAAATATTTTAAATAGTTGTACAAACCATAAAACTGGATGGCATTGATAGCGGTGGTGACTATGAAAGGTTTATGATTTTATTGTAAAATTAAAAATACGAATTAAATACAAACGGACTGGTATGAAACCATGTTGACCTTGGTAGATAAGTGTTCAAAGTACCTTATGAAGCAGTTTTTGAAAAATTTTGAAAAGTTTTAAAAGTTAGTGAACTATAATTGGATAAATAGCATTATTTTATTACTTTGAAAATGACATATTTTTCACATTATCAGATTTTTAAACAATTTTACTTTTAAAATAGTCTAAATTGTTATTGAAACAGAATTCAAAAATATCTTCAAATACATTAGAATTCTATACAACAAGTTTTATAGTAAATTTGCATTGCTTTATACCATTTTTAAGCTTATTCAGGAATTTTGTTGGTCCAAAATTTTGCATTACGTAGTAAAAGAACGCTCCACACGTGTTTATTTTAATGTGTGATTGTTAAATGACTGGTGAATGTGTTCAATACAATCCAAAAAATTGGATCAATTGCAAGTAATTACAAATTATTTTTTCACTATTGTTTTTGTTTTTGCAGTTATGTGTAAAAATAATTTTAATAATTCATGAAAAACTCAATCCTTATCTTTATTGCTTTGAAATTTGAGTTTCTGTTTGACTTGAATGTAAAAATCAACATTTTATAAACAGTGTTTGTATAATTTTATATTTGAAGTCGACCAATATTCTCATGCAACATTTTGAATTTCGGGAAAATGCTATTTATTTTACTTTGACTTTGACAGTTGGAACTGTTTTGCAAATTCATAGACAACAGGTAACCTTCTTAAAAAAAACTCAAACGATAAAACAATAGATGACCGCAAAGGAAGATAAACATTGTTGTTGGTTTAGTTGACCTAAACGCACTTAACTGAAGAATGTGGTTTGGTTTTGGTTTTGGCAAAAGTTTATCAAAATTCGATTTTGTCAGAAAAAATGCAACGTTTTTAACTCTCTGTGCCGTATTAAATCACATTTTTAATTATATTTTAGGCAAAACAATGTCATTGGGTAAATTTGGATTTGCAAACACACAGTCGATCCTGCTCACGTCAGTGAAGGTTTACATTTAGAATGAGTAGGATAGCTTGCTTGTTTTTTAATCCACATTGGTTCATTCTTAATGTTTTTTTTTCACGCAATACAAAAGACCTTTTCAAATGTCCGGCAGAAGATCGACAATGCGACAAATTCTCGCTTACTATTTCAAAAGGTCCTATGTACATAGGAAACTCATGGGACATTGGTTGTTTTTAAAAATTATCTAGAATTAATCAAGCACTGCCCCAACGCGACATAAACAAACTAACTAACACAAAAGTCATTATTTATGCGTTAACTTTTAGCACAGGATTGAAAATATCTCCTAACTCGAAGAATTAAAATTGAACAAATGGGTGCCAAATACGCTTTGCAACGCAATTAGGTCCCTGCGGTGGAGATGCCCTTACAAGGTAAATATGATTCTAAATGCAGGAGAATGCATTTCAAATTGATTTCAAATTGATTATTTTCAACCCGTTGCAAAGATTAAACAAAATTTGCAACAAGAAACCTTTGATAACCACTACGGTGCAATGCAGACGTGCAACTCCTAATTTAGAAGAACTTGTTTGGTTTAGAGTACACTAATTACGCTAATCTTCAAGGCTCCCTAAGACCCTGAGAGGCTATATTATAAACCAAGATAGATATAGGGTAAGAACCGTTAAGTGCACTCAAAGAGCTTTTAAGACGTTCTTCTTGAGAGCTTATAAGAACAGTCACATGGAAATATACCTGAAGTCGGTTTTCCAATGAACCAATGTTTTCTACACATTATTCATGCTAAAAACAAGACGTTTTAAACTGGCATAACATTACTTTAAACTTAAATGCCAACCAGAACAAGCTGAGTGCCGTTAAGAAGAGCTCTTAGTGCCGATGCATGTCTGGCTGCAATGTACTCATTTCTCGCTGGTTTCACAGAAATTGGACGCATCACACGCAGCGACTCGAGAATAAAATACATAAATTTGTAGAGCAAGGAAAAAAGAACAAACACACACACACACACACGCACAACTGCAAACACAGTGACGAGCACAAACGAGTCCTGTGTGGCGTCACAAAAACCAACAGCAAATCGCAAAACGAATGGTATAACAACGACTAAAATAACGAGCTTTCGCTGCAAAAAACATCAACAACAAAACTTGTACGCAAACAATGCCTCGCAACAAAATAATTAACAGTGATTTCCGCGTCCCTGACGGGGCTTTTTATTCTACAGAGTTTTTCACCGCGATTTTCCGCTTCCTGGCAACTTTTGTACCGAGTAGCAGTTTTAAAATGAGACGAAAGATTTTTTTTTTCAAAATCATTCAAAATCGTCCAATATTTTTGAAATTAAAAAAAATCATAACATACCAAGTGACGCTTACGTCACTTTGACAATCCATCTTTCAAAAAAACAGTGCACAGTAGTGGCAGTGCTGCCATCTCGTTGGGTTTGTTAGCGCCACCGTTTGAGTTTGAGCAAAACGAAAATGCAAATTTTGTGCCAGCTTAATGTGGCTATTTTATGGAAGGGGGTGAGAGGGGTTAAACAATGCTAGAGTAGGGGTGCAACTGCAGCGTAAAACAAGCACAGTTTGTTTTAATCAGAAACACACAAAATGAACGGTGTACCAATATTTACAGCGCTGAAACGGACGGATGTCGAAATTTTGTCAAGCGGTAAGAATGCCAACAAAGAGGTAGCGAGTTTTTGACAGATTTTATTTTTGGGAAATCAATCAAATCTAGAGTTTTTTTAAAGTCAATAAACCAAATTTTCAGTTTTTGCTTTTGGGTGTTTTTAAAACCGCCTTGAGTCAGGTGAATTAAAAACACCCAAAAACAAAAATTGAAAATTTGGTTTATTGGTCCTTTTCAAAAAAAAAAAAAAACTCCAGAAATATAAAGAATCGGGTCTTAAAGCCCTATATCCATTTTTACATACAACGATAAAACGCATGCCAGAGAACCATTTATGTTCAATTTCTTTGATCTTCAAGCTAAAAAAATAACGACAAGTCAATGGCGCCGATCAGTCTAAAATTTGGGGGGGGGGGGGGGGGGGGGCATTGTTGATGGATTGTGAGTAACCATTTTAAAGTTAATCGTAGATCATAAATTTTACTATTTTTATGTTTTTAAAAAAATATGATGTTACACGATTTTATTTTGTTCGTCGATTTTATTTTGATCTATGGTTAAGACTGGTCAACACCATGCTTGTTACGGAGGCAGACCTACCGATCTTTTTTTCCAAGGAGTTCTTGGATGACTCAGAACATCCCAACACATAACAAAATTATCTACCATACTCACTAAAACTATGCGGGTAGGTTTCTTAATCAAAACTGGTCGACATATTTCTTGTTTCGAAAGTTGACCCACCGGTCTTAACTCGGAGTTCTTGGATGACCCAGAACATTCCAATAAATTGGTGCAACAATGTACTTAAGTCTTCCATTCTCATTGAAGCAGTATGGGCGGATCCGGTGTCAAAATCTTGAAGCATCGACTTGTTTTCGATGTAATTTTTGAATCAAGGAAATCCTTATACAGTATGTAAAAAAAGTATTTACACCCCTTGGGCACTATGCACATTTGTGATGAAACATGTAAAAATTTAAAGTTTGACAGGAACCTAGTACTACGTTTTGTTCAGAAACTCATGCCAAACATTTTGCTACAAAGCTCATGAAAAGATGATTTCTATAAAAGTTATATAACAAATACTATTACGATAATAAAAAGGTGCAAAAAAGTTTGTACACCTTTCAAAAAATTAACATAAATAATGTTATTTGTTGACAAATCACCATAAATCCAGTCTCCAACTCCAAATAGGCATCCTTGACTGATTAAAAAAAAGAATTTGGATTGAATATAAAGTTTACTAACTACTTAGTATAAAAGTTTATATAACTCTGGAAATTCTATTTAAAACTTATCTAAACTTAATTTTGCAAACTTTTAATTCAACTAAATGTCAATATATTACCATATAATTGCTAAAAAAACATTTTGGAGTGGGTATAACACCGTTTTGGGGGTATTTGTATCGATAGAATAGATTTTTCGTTGGAATTTCGTACCAACCCGGAATTACGTCGTAGGAAATTCCGCCGGCATCCGAACCGGTCCACGATTCACAAGTCAACCTATGTGGAATCGGAAAGGGCATAAAATTTCCGATCTTTTGATACCCAAACATCTAGGTTTTCTTTAAAACCTACGTTTTTAAATACCTAAGCAAAAACGTTGTTATGGTTTCGTTTGAGCAACCTGCCAAAAATGTATGGAATTTCGTAATTTTTGTTCTCGTGGATCAAACTTACTTTTTGCCCAGGTATTTAAAAACGTAGGTTTTAAAGAAAACCTAGATGTTTGGGTATCAAAAGATTGGAAATAATATGCCCTTTCCAATTCCACATAGGTTGACTTGTGAATCGTGGACCGGTTCGGATGCCGGCGGAATTTCCTACGACGTAATTCCGGGTTGGTATGAAATTCCAACGAAAAATCTATTCTATCGATATAAATACCCCCAAAACGGTGTTATACTCACTCCAAAATGTTTATTTAGCAATTCTATGGTAATATATTGACATTTAGTTGAATTAAAAGTTTGCAAAATTAAGTTTAGATAAGTTTTAAATAGAATTTCCAGAGTTATATAAACTTTTATACTAAGTAGTTAGTAAACTTTATATTCAATCCAAATTCTTTTTTTAATCAGTTAAGGATGCCTATTTGGAGTTGGGAGACTGGATTTATGGTGATTTGTCAACAAATAACATTATTTATGTTAATTTTTCGAAAGGTGTACATACTTTTTTGCACCTTTTTATTTTCGTAATAGTATTTGTTATATAACTTTATAGAAATCATCTTTTCATGAGCTTTTGTAGCAAAATGTTTGGCATGAGTTTTTGAACAAAACGTAGTACTAGGTTCCTGTCAAACTTTAAATTTTTACATGTTTCATCACAAAATGTGCATAGTGCCCAAGTAAATACTTTTTTACATACTGTACATTATTATTTGTTGCAATATGATTCAAACGGAATAATACAAATCAAATCATGTTTTCAATCATGCTAAGACATATCAGAACTGAACAGTTTTTGCTGATACTCGTCGAATGAAGTCAAGATGATCGAAATCGATAATAAAGTATTGATTTTATGAGTGATTTTGGACAATGAAAAAACGATGTTAAATGTGAAAAATAGAAGACTTTTTGTGGAATGATGTCAATTTATCGTATAATTTAAATCATGTTGCATATTAATACAAAAAAAATCATTCAAAAATTACTTTCTATTGTTTGTTCTCAAAAATGCAAAAATATATTCAAAGCTTGCTTCAAATATTTGATAACATTGGATAGTTTGGAGTAAATGCAACACTAAATAGCCATTTACCATTTGTTCAAGAGCTGAAAGGAGTATTTGTCATGAAAAACATAATTTCTGCAAGTCTTTTTTCTCATTTCAATAAACTGGTCACAGAGGCAAGTTTAAAATTTCTCATCAAAAATACCTAAATACATTTTCTTGTAGTTGAATGAGTCAAGCTGTTAATTGATCTTCACACACCCGATTCGGCAGTAAAATGGTACTGTGTGCGGACGGAGAGGATAAATCCCGAAATTACCGAGAGGACTTTACTCATGGGTTCATCTTCAAAAAAGTTCATCTATAAAAAAAGTACCAGTATCGAGACTCGAACCCAAGACCTCCGGCATATTGAACCGTGCCTTTGCCGTATGAGCCACCATGGTTCGGTGACTAAGTGACGGTAATTTGTCCATATAAGCCACTCAATAGGATGCACTGTTCCAATGAACGAATGAACACGCGAGAGGACTATACTCTCGCAAAATAGCACTCTCCTCACGTTTCTTTTCGTGAGGACTATCCCCTCGTTCTTTAACTTTGGGTGCACTTATTTAAACCATTAATGTTGATGTCCTATACAATTTTGTTGCATAATATTAATAAAAACCAAGATCATAACAATTTTCAATAAATTTAAAATTTCCAAATTCCAGGATTTCCCGGGAAATTTGTTAAAATTTCCGTTTCCCGGAAATTTGTAACCCCGAAATTGGACGCTCTATAAAAGACTTATAGCAAAATGGTTCACAAAATACCATTATAACATTTTGTAAATGTATAATTCTCTGTCAACTCACACAGCAGCTGCCCCGACCCTCTTTGAGTTGCGTGAAACTTTGCCCTAAAGGGTAGTTTTTGTCATAAAATTTCCAATTTATCAAAATTTCAGACTGCAATTTATTTCTTTCGTCTTCTTTTGCATGTTCTAGAATCGAAGGGGTCGTACTGCCGTGTCACGGGATCGTCAGCTGTGTGCTATCTTGTGACATAGACCATTTTGGTCGAAAATGAGTTAATGATGACGTTTTGCTATACTTAACAAACACTACAAGATGCTTTAACCCGATTTTGGAAACTGGCTTCCGTTTCCCGGATATCGCAATACACACTTGTGACATAGACCAATTTATCATCAAAATGTTCGTGCACACTTGTGTTGGAAAATGTGGAAATTTTTCTAGTTTTTCACAAATTTATGTTGATACACATTTTCTGAAGGCAATGCAATCTTTTGTTTTTGAAAATATACTGATTAAGTCGATTTATCCATTGATTTGAGCTTATTTTAGTTTGTATGGGAATTCTGTGCACACTTGTGACACGTAGTACAATTTTACTTTCGAAACACACTTGTGGCACGTGCTTTTCAGATTTTTGATTTCATAATTTACTGTATTTTTTAACTGGTGTAACCAAATTAGTTGAAACTTGGAGCATTTGTTAAGCGATAGTATACGAACCAATTGCTTCAAAAAGTTTGGCTCTACCATTCATAGTTTTGAAAATAATTATCATCAAACTTTAAAAAAACGATTTTCTCGAAGAGTACTAAATGGCCGTTTTCACAAGATAGCTCACAGCTGACGAGATATCAAAACGGACCTCGGATTTGTGATCAGCGACAAAAATTACCATCTAAGACAAAGTTTCACATAAATCGATCAGGGTCAGGGCATTTTCTCCGATTTCGGGTGAGTTGGCAAAGAATTACCCAGATCCATTTTGACGGTAAAAAGGAATTCCACTTTCTATGCGAACTTCGGTTGACCTTGATCATCTGGAACCATGTATGATACTCAAAAATCAGCTTAAATATGGTAATGACCTGTTTTGACGTTCGGTGTAAATGCCATCAACCACTTATGGTTTGATTAGGATTCGTTTATGAAGTTTACTTTTTGCCTTTCTTACTAAAGAAAGGTATAGGTTTTACTTTATGGCTGGACGTCATTTTCATCTTCGTAAATAAGACGATACAGCATGAATATTAATCGTAAAAATCGCCAAAAAATCACACTGCATTGATTTTCGACGGTTCGTCGCTAAGTCGACAAGTTGTCAAGTTGAGCTTCGAATACTGGCGCGAGAATGCTGGCGCATATATGTTTTGGCTCAACTTATACTCGTTTGTAGTAGCTTGTCTACTGATGTTTCCATCAACATGTAAGATATCGTAGCTTTTCGGTTTCATTTGCTCAGTCCGTTTTTTGCATAACTGTCCAATGTTTATGCAAAAACTTTTGTGACATAGGACATTCATCCGGGTACAAACAATTTGTTTCCCGTGTGCTCCTTAAATCGCCTTTATGTACACAGTAAAAAAAATCATGGTAAAATTTCATCTAAAACGGAGTACATCTTTTATGTCAGAAAAAAGCTTTAATTTTACCTCTAATAATGTGTAAATTTACATCTGGCAGACGCTAGGAAAAAATATCTGTAATCCTAAAATAATATCAAACCGGCGATAGTTATATCTAGCTTACTAAGTCCGCGCTCCAACCCGCACGGCCAACTCGCCGCTGTGAAAACTGGACGATCAAAGCCAATGTAGGTCTATGTGCTCCGTACATTGTATACTGTATTTACTGCATATACGGTACATAGAGGTAGGGGAAATCTACCCATTTTAATCCTAATAAGCGGTCGTGTTTGAATGATGCTGGATAATCTAGAGTCTCCCTTGAATTTTACTAAAACCAAGTACACCAACGAGTAGAGCAAGTTTTTGTGAACATTTCTGTTTATTTTCACTTTCACTAAAAGTTATTCTATTTCTTTACCAAGCATTTAACAAAAAAATTCCCAAGGGTATTCTAATCGAGGCGAATGCATTGGGCCACGCCCATTTTTCTAATATCGGCTTAGTTCTTTTTTCTTCCAACACTCTGTCGAGTGTTGCCATTTGCGCTGACAGTTCAAACGAACACTCACGAAAAGTGGCATTTATAGGGAAAGTTTCCTGGCATCGCTGGCTGTGCTGCTGGTGGTGTTGACGGCCAGCCTTTGTTCTTTTTTGCCTTCGTCTCTCGCTCGGTTTTCTTCAGCCTTCGAGTAAAATGCAAAGTGAAAATTGAAACGTCAAACGACTTGGCGCGTTTGTTTTTTGATGGCGCTTGCTAATTTATTACATTTTTCGGGATTATTCTTCAAGTGAGTGCCTTACTAATGATCAAAAGAACATGTTGCCGGTAGTTGGAAGCAATTTCATATCTTAAGCGCCGTGAAAAAGTAAGCGAAAGTGAAAAGTTAATTTTGGCGATATTCATTAAGCGTTTGAGGGATTCTCGTGTGTGTCACTGTGTGTGCCAACAAAATGATGAGAAGTGGTCTCGCAAAATACAAATTATGATCAAAAGTGCATTAAATGTGATCTTTTTGGCCAGTAAGTGGCATAAATTTGCGTGCTTACTCGAGGCGGTGCTGTTGCTGGTAAGTTTATAGCCCAAATAGTATTTTTGGAGCTTTAATCGAGCATCAAACTCTCCATATGACGAAGATAGGTGTTTGATTGGAAAGGGTAGATTTCCCCTACATTGGCTTTGATCGTCCAGTTTTCACAGCGGCGAGTTGGCCGTGCGGGTTGGGGCGCGGACTTAGTAAGCTAGAAATAACTATCGCCGGTTTGATATTTTTTTAGGATTACAGATATTTTTTCCTAGCGTCTGCCAGATGTAAATTTACACATTATTAGAGGTAAAATTAAAGCTTTTTCTGACATAAAAGATGTACTCCGTTTTAGATGAAATTTTACCATGATTTTTTACTGTGTAGGCTTCATTTTGTCTTGATTTCGTAAGTTTATTTAACAGAGTTCGTTGGATTCCAATAGGAGCTTTCTAAGGTTCTAAGCTTTATATCGTTTTCAAAGTTTTCAATGTTGGCAACGCCAATGGCTATCTACATAAGGTTCTCGAGGTTGAGTGTGTAGTGGTGCGGTTGTAAAAATAGCTATCTCTGACTCTCTCACTTTCGTAGATGCTGAATGGCAAGCTTCCCACTGTGCGGTTAACTCGGTTTTGCTTTGCGCCTGCTTTGTTCGGTTTTGGGCTCATACCAAAACTAGAAAACCAAAACCGCAGTTAGCGTCGTCACTGGCGCATGGGAAGCTTGCTATGCTGAGCTGCGAAAACTGCCAGCAGTTGGGACACACCAAGACCTACTGCAGCAACAAGAGCAAGTGCTCAAAGTGCGCTGGCCCCCACAAGGACGTGGAATGCCAAAAACAGGCTGAAAAATGCCTGCTTTGCGGCGGGGAACCGCACAAAACTCGGCAGTGCCCAAAGTACAAGGAGCGCGAGGACAAGATGAAGCGATCCTTGAGGGAACGCTCCAAAAAGTCCTTCGTGGAAATCCTGAGTCAGGTGACCCACTCCAATCGCTTCGCTCCTTTGGCGGATGAAGATTCGGGGGACGAGGAATCCGATGTGGAGGTTCTCTTCCAGAGAGACGAGGAAAGTGACTCTTCCGGGCCAAACCCGAAGCGCAACAAAGCTTCCAAGTCCAGAAAAGCCGCTGGCGGCAAGAGTAAGGAGAGTGACTCGTTGAACTTCGAGGAGGATTTTCCTTTCGGTCCGTCGGGTAAGCCCGCTCCAAAGCCGGCACCGAAGCCCGTTCCCAAGCCGCTGAAGCCCGTTCCCAAGCTGCCAAAGATCCCCCCAAAAACGGTTCCTCAACCAAATCCGATCACCGATGCCTTCAAAGGAGTCCTTACTTTTTCCACAATCGTGGAATGGCTGTGCTCTTTTGTGAGTGAGCCGACGCGTTTAATCATAAAGCGGTTTGAGCCTCTCGCTAGACACATCGGGAAACAGCTTGCTAGCACGATGCCCCTCTTGTCGTTCATTTCCTTTGATGGGTAATACACCAAAAACGAAAAACGGCATCTCCTTTCTACAATGGAATTGTAGAAGTTTAACCCAAGTTAAACGATTTTCAACAATTCGCATTCGAACGGGACTGTGATGTGTTTGCGCTGAGCGAAACGTTTCTTATCGGAGATGAGACGCCAGCTTTCCGGGGGTACAACATCATCACAGAGAGCAGGGCAGGACCAAATAGAGGTGGAGGCGTACTGATTGGGGTCAGGAAATGCCACACTTTTAGAAAGGTCACGCTCCCGAAGCTAGGAGGAATCGAAGCAGTCGCAGTTCAGGCCATGATCAGAGGACTGGACATTTGCATTGTGTCCGTCTACGTTCCCCCACAGGTGTCGTTAACTCGACAAAAGTTGTGGGGTATGCTTGAGCTGTTACAGGCACCGCGACTGGTTCTGGGTGACTTTAATCTTCACAGCACCGAGTGGGGAAGTCACAAGACAGACCCTCAAGCATATCTGATTCATGAACTGTGCGACGACTTCCAGATGACCCTCCTAAACAGGGACAAGCAAGTTACGCGGATTGCAACACCACCAACGCCAACTTGTTCCGGTACGAAGGCGAGTGCCATCGACTTGTCGCTCTGTTCCAACAGTCTGGCAGTTCTTTGTGACTGGAACGTGCTTCAAGATCCTCGTGGCAGTGATCATTTGCCGATCGCTATTCTGGTTAGCCATGGCCCACAGCAATCGACAACGGTGGAGATGCCTTACGATCTGACGCGAAATATCGACTGGAAACAGTACGCGGAGGCAGTCTCCATTGGAGTTGAGTTGCGAGATGGGTTGGCACCGCTTGAAGAATATGCGTATCTGGCTAATTTGATCTATGACAGTGCGTTACAAGCTCAGACGAAACCCGTCCCGGGACCGTACATCCGAACGCGCCCTCCACTTCCTGGTGGGACAAGGAGTGTACGGATCTCTCGGCGGCCAGGTCTGTAGCTTATGTGGACTTCTGCAAGTGTGGAATCCGAGCGAACTTCCAAAAGTACAGAGCTCTTGATCGCAGATACAGTAATACTCTGAAGCGGAAGAAGCGAATGTACTGGCGGAAGTTCGTTGAAGGACTACCAGCAGATACGTCCATGAGCACTCTGTGGCGCGTTGCGAGGGCCATGCGTAGAGGTTCCGTTCCGAACGAGAGTGTGGAAAAATCGGACAAGTGGATATTGGATTTCGCCAAGAAGGTGTGCCCGGACTCGGTGCCGACACAACCATCATTCGACGTTGTTGATGGGAGCGATTCTAATCCTCCCTTCTCGATGGTAGAGCTCTCCATAGCACTATTGACGGGCAACAACACTGCTCCTGGTCCGGACAAGATCAAGTTCAGCTTGCTGAAAAATCTTCCGGACGTCGCCAAGCAGCGTCTGTTGAATCTTTTCAACACGTTCGTGGAGCAGAACGTAATTCCACACGAATGGCGACAGGTCCGGGTGGTTGCCATTCAAAAGCCCGGTAAGCCGGCTTCCGACCACAACTCGTATCGTCCAATCAGCTTGCTGTCGTGTCTACGCAAGTTGCTGGAGAAGATGATCCTCGACCGCCTCGAACCATGGATGGAACGAGAGCACTTGCTGTCAGACACGCAGTATGGCTTCCGGAGAGGCAAGGGAACAAGCGACTGTCTAGCCTTGCTGGCCACAGGAATCGACATAGCCCGTGGTAAAAACAGCAAATGGCTTCTGTCTTCCTAGACATCAAGGGTGCATTCGATTCAGTCTCCATCGATGTGTTGGGAGTAAAGCTGCGGCGGAGCGGTCTCAATCCGACGATGTGCAACTTCCTCATCAACCTGTTGTCAGAAAAACACATGCACTTTGTGCAAGGTGATCTGGCAATCACCCGGATAAGTTACATGGGTTTGGCACAAGGCTCACGGCTTAGTCCATCCATGTATAACTTCTACGTCAGCGATATCGATGATTGCTTGACCGGAGACTGCTCCCTTATACAGTACGCAGATGACGCAGTGGTTTCAATCGCTGCCAAGAAGGAAGTCGATCTGCTAGAACCCTTGCAAGATACCCTGAACAACTTGGCCCATTGGGCAGTTGGAAAGGGTATTGAATTCTCTCCGGAGAAGACGGAACTGGTCGTTTTTACGGGGAAGCATGAACCGCCGCAGCTCAATCTTTCTCTTTCGGGAAAGACTATCGAGCAGTCGGACCACTTCATGTACATGGGTACCATCTTTGATCAGAAGGGAACATGGGGGAAGCACATTAACTACCTGAAGCAAAAGTGCCTGCAAAGAACTAATTTTCTGCGCAGCGTCTCTGGCAACCGGTGGGGTGCTCATCCTTCTGACCTGCTTCGACTGTACAAGACAACGATACTTTCGGTACTGGAATATGGCAGTTTCTGCTTCCAAACAGCTGCGAAATCACGCTTGTTGATTCTCCAGCGGATACAGTACCGAAGTCTTCGCATTGTCTTGGGTTGCATGCACTCAACTCACAACATGACCCTCGAGATCTTGGCTGGAGTGTTGCCTCTGCGAACTCGTTACTACGAACTGTCTTACCGGTTCCTGATCCGGTGTGATTACAGGAATAAACTGGTAATTGACAACTTTGAAACGTTGCTGAACCTTCACGTTGAGTCTCGGCGCATGCTTCTATATTATGACTTTATGTCATCGTGGGAGTGGAGCCCGAGCACAACGGTACAGCGCACGCCTCCGTTAACCAGCAGCACCCTGATTGGCTTCGACACGTCCATGAAAGCCGATACTCGCGGTATCCCAGACCATCTTCTGCGGGGAGTTGTACCGTCGATCTTCGCATCAAAGTACAACCATGTTCCTCCAAACAACAGATTCTTCACCGATGGCTCCAAGCTCGACGGCTGTACGGGCTTCGGTGTCTATCATGAATCTTATCAGCTGTTCTTTAAGCTGAAGGATCCGAGTTCGGTTTACGTCGCAGAGTTAGCCGCGGTTTACTGCGCACTGCGAATCATCGAGACCATGCCACCTGACCACTACTTCATCTTCACCGATAGCTTTAGCTCTGTTGAGGCTATCCGGTCTCTGAAGCCGACAAGGGAGTCTGCGTTTTTCCTCACGGAAATACGTAAGACTTTAAACAACCTGGCGGCTCAGTGCTTCAGCATCACGGTGGTGTGGGTCCGCGCTCATTGCTCGATTCCGGGTAATGAGAAAGCGGACTTGCTCGCCAAGAAGGGTGCTGAGAGTGGAGACATTTTTGAAAGGCCAATTAGCCTACAAGAATGCTACGGTTTTCCGAGGCAGCGTGCGCTTCTGGATTGGCAAAAACAATGGGACGACGACACCAAGGGACGTTGGATGTATTCCATACGACCTAAGGTGCAAAGAAAAGCCTGGTTCAAGGGAATGGACTTGACGCGTGGATTCATCAGAACGATGTCCCGCCTTATGTCGAACCATTACTCGTCCAAGGCTCATCTGTACCGTATCAACATGAGTGATACGAACCTTTGTGACTGTGGGCAGGGTTATCAGGACATCGACCATCTCGTATGGGCGTGTCCAGATCACCAGGCTCACAGAATTAATTTGAAAGATACCCTCAGGGCCCGAGGAAGACCACCAGAAATCCCGATGCGAGACGCGCTATCTCAACTAGACCTTGATGTTCTCTATCCTATCTATCAGTTCCTCTCAGATTCCAAAATATCTATTTAGTTTTCTTCCAGTTAGTTTCCTTCAGTTAGTTTTCCTCTAGTTAGTATAACTCGCCTTCGCACAAAGCCGTCGTTTCTGGTTGCACCGGAAGCAAAGCAAGATCGCCCCAGCAGCTGGACACCGAGTTGCGGCTGAGGACAAAACGCAAAGGCCAGCAGAGCCAACCAAGACCCCTACACAATCCCCCTTCCCTTCCCACGCCTTGTCCTTAACATCAATCCCTTCCCTACTAACCCCGAGTAGGCCGCGGGTAATCGGCTCCCCTCCCACTAACATTTACACACAAGATCCTCTGTAATTATTAAGTCAAATGTAATTACAAAAGCCGACTCGGTCCTAACCAGGTCCCAGTACCGAAAAGGACCTAATAAAAATAATTTTATGAAAAAAAAAAGCTTGCTATGCTCGCGTTTGTCATAAACGCTTGTTTGATTAAGAATTTGTTCGATTAAAAATATTCTTTTGGTGAAAATTGCGTTTTCAATTTCTTTTGGAAAACACTTCATTAATATTACCTTGCTTTCATCATAAGATTTGTTGTATCAAGTCGATGTTATGAGTTGGTTCTGGGTTCGATGCCCAACTGCTCCCAACGAGAAAGTTAAGAACACATGAATTTGAAATGATGAATATGAACGAAAAATCAAAGTCGCTCGAGGCGGGGTTCGATCCCCCGTCCTTTGGATTGGTAAGCAAAAATGCTAACCACTAGGCCATGACGACTTGGTGAGCGTGGACTGGAATTAGGAATACTGTTACAGAGAGCGAGTTGTGGCGCTTTAACCACGGCAAATAGTGTCCAGGGCATTCGTGGAAATACAATGTCCCATCCCAGAGGGTCCCGAAGTACCAAACCTTCTTAGCATGGTGCTCCCAACGAATACAACCAAATCTCGGAGCGTATGGTGGTGTGTCCCCACGCTTCTTCCTCCCCTGTCGATTAAGAATTGTGTTGTTGTTCGAACACTCAGTGCTCAAACTCAACCCAATTACGAGTCATCTCTGCGATACGGCTTTACGCAGTAGGCCGTTTCAATGCATTTCAATGCAATGACGCACTACAAATGTTAATAAATGACAAGAAGAGTGCTAGGCGTCATCTAACCTAAGGCACTCTCCAGGATCCCTTCGAAAGATTGGCTGCGCTAGGGTCTGATTAGATTAGATTAGATCAAGTCGATGTTATGAGTTGAAAGAAGTTAAATTCTTTAGTAAGAAAGGCCCTATCTCACCCCTGGTGGGATTAAATCGGGTTTTTATTTTAATACATATTATATTTTAATTTGTTTTGTACTTTAAGAGATCATTATTTATTTATGTCAGACGTTGTTCTATAAATCAATCCCCCAAAACATAACGTCACGTCAACCGATTAACTTTCTCAGTTGTGATTGTCCAACCCACGAGGGAGCCACGGAACCCACCGTCCGTTTAATTCCACCCAGCATCAGTGACAACAACGCCCAGAACCACCACCACCAATAACATCAGCCAGCAAACGTGAAATGACATCGCTCATTGTCAGTTAATCAAAAACTTTGCCCCGGAGAGACAGAGACAGAAAAATCCTGCCGTGTCACTCATCCTGAGCTCATTTTCCGGAAAAGCGGGAAGACGACCACCGCGCGGAAAAAGCAATAAAAACCAGCTACATCATTGTTTTTCCACCTCGCCGTCCACCGTCAGGGGGGATTTTTTTACAAACTGGAGCAAAAAAAACGTATTTCAAACTGCTCATTACGGCCGGGGACCTGGTGTTGGTGATGTTGGCAGGGTGAAAGTTTTGCTTTCTTCCCTGTTTTTCAGTGACGGGGGAAGAAAAATTGGGTTGAAAATTGAAAACGGCAATGCTTTTTCAATTAAGATTAAGCTTTTGTTGAGAATTATGTGCAAAGGAGCAAAAAGCAAAAAGCAAAAAGCAAAAAGCAAAAAGCAAAAAGCAAAAAGCAAAAAGCAAAAAGCAAAAAGCAAAATGCAAAATGTCCATGAGGGATCGAACGGCACCATTGAAGTGTCTGGTATTTTGTATTACCCGTATCAGGCAACGCAATCAAGCAAATCAGGTGCCTCACCTGCTCGAATAACGGGTTGCTGGATTTAGTGCACTGAACGGTTGAAGGTGGAAATAATAGCAAAAAATAGCAACTCACGGAAAATTTGTTAGACGATAACGCCTTAAGGTAGACAAAGCATGGTCGCCATCTATCGGGCACTAGAGAATGTTACACACTAAAAAAATATTAATTTTACTGTCTACGTAATTTGAAATACAACGTAAATTGAACTCGTGTAATCAATTATTTGATGTAAGATTATGGCTCTTTTGACGTGATTTGCCAAAATCATCACGTCGTGCTGAATCATAAAATTACATTAAAGGAAACGTAAAATTGAATCTCTGCTCATCTTATTTTATGGCTCGTTTGATGCACATTCCTTTAGCGTATTATTTGATGTAATTTTCTGTCAAATTCAACCTTTCTTTACTCATGTTCGTTTCACCGTGCTCTTCATCATTCGAAATGTCAGCCATGTTTGTTTGTTTGCATCTCGAAGAAAATAGTTGCCAAAGTAATCGTCTTGCAATTTAAAATTACTGAACGGAAAATACATTTTCCACTGGGATCGACCTCATTTCACAACCAAGGAGGAATCTATTGTAAAAGTAAGTACATATGATATTCTTTTTGAAGCATCTAAAACAGATTACTAATGTTTACTTTTTGTCAACAAAACTAGGTTGCTGAAATCACCTGCTAAGGGAACCGTTCAATTCGGCGTATCTTCTGAATCCGGCAAATGAGCGACAAAATCTAGCTCGGTTCCGGTTTGCACCGTTGGGAAAGCTCTTCCGGTAGGTTGATGTTCTGCCTTAGAAGCTGGTTGAACTTGTTCTGGAACTCGCCCCGAAAATTGAATGTGAACATCAGTGATAGAATTGTGAAGTGACTTTTTTCCAACATGGCCAGATACACGTCTTTTGCAGCGGTGTGACTAACGCGACGGGTTGCCGGAAGATGTCATCAAATGAAGATGAAGAACAAGAACCGGCCGAATAGGAACTGCATCCAGCAGAGATTGTTACGAAGTACCCAGCAGTGACCGATTGAATTAAAAGTGTGTGTGTGTATGTTAAATGATGTGAAATACAAAAATAGTTCAAAACCTGTAAAGAAAATAAAATAAATAATCTTTTTGATTCCTAAATGCCATTGTTTTTCATTCCAATCAGAAATTACGAATCCAATAAGAATCCTCCCACCAAATAAATGAAATGTAATTTTACAGGAACAAATCGGTTCGTATTCTGGGTCGTGTAATTTTCAAATCAGACATAATTTTG
The DNA here is from genome assembly GCF_015732765.1 of Culex quinquefasciatus. Lineage (NCBI taxonomy): Eukaryota > Metazoa > Arthropoda > Insecta > Diptera > Culicidae > Culex > Culex quinquefasciatus. The sequence goes on along the minus strand of NC_051861.1, from coordinate 89,031,269 downwards.
CGTCATAGTTGACGCTCCAGTTATGTGCATCTAATTAACAGAAAATTACACGTTTTTTTCGAAGTGTGTAGAACATTTCAATATTTTGTTTATTGACCGTCTGCTTTTGACGCTGCAAGGTGTTGTAACGATTACGATTGAAGTTATTGGAGAAACACAATCTTTATTTATCTGATTTTGAGACAGGATAATAATTTTCAAGTTTTAACGATTTGTGTAAACTAAATGTCCAGACATCTCCGCCAAAATGGGTGAGCCTTTCTCGGAAGGACAATGCATTGCGGGCATTCAAGGTTGAGGGCGCAAAAAAAAGCCAGCCCCGAAAAAAAACCTCCATCAACGTCAAACCGCACCTCCCGAGAGCAAATAACAAAAAAAAAAACGATCCAACGATGAAGTAAAAATGCAAACCATTTCCCGCGAAAACAACACCCGGCAGCGCGCTAAAAGCGTTTCAAATTTTCCGTTCCATTAATTAATGTACGGCAACGCTTTTCCCCGCGCGGAATCATTTTCCATGCGAATTTTCCACTCTCCCCTCTTCTCATCGTTTCGTTACACACCTTAATTCAAGTAATTGTGTAAGAACGCGAAAGTAGGTGAGAGAAAAAAAAAAACCTTCATCAACTTTCATTTGCATAACTAATCCTCTCGCTCTTGGTTGGGTCGAGGCTTTAAAGAATTTGGGGCAGGTATAAACCCGACAGTTTCAGCATTTCCGCGCGCATTAATAGGGAGGAAGGGGGAGTAAACGCACAATTTTCCGGTGTTTTTCACCGGCAAATTAAACAAAGCAACAGCAAAAAAATACAGGGGAAGAGTTTTCCATCACGAAGGGGAAAATCTTCGCCTGGAATTGTTTACGCATTTTTAAAGTGGAATGCGATAAGCTCTTGAGGAAAAGCTTGCGCGCTGTTTCCTCTTCGTTGGAAAGCTGACGGGTTGGAAAATTAGGTGGTTAAGAAGATATCTGTAAGAAATTGTTGTGGAAAGTTTTTGTTCACCGCTTTCCGTTCAATTTTTAAGCATTTTATTTTCTATTTTGGTAGATTTTGAACAATAGTTCGTAAACAATCAAAGATAACTAGTTGATGTATACCCTTCATCACAAATATTTATGAAAAGAGGTTTTATCGCAAAAACCATCATTGAGACTCACCTTGTTTGAATTGGCTGTTATTCTCTGGTTGTCTCGTTCTCCATTTTGCTCCATATATCAATGGTTTCGAGTATAAGGTTGCTTTGAACTGCCTTTTCGATGCTCTTCTTTCCTCGATATCCTCTCTTTCACGATGGTCCCTAGGATTTAGAAGCTGAGCGTTGACACAACGTTGACATGATTTTCCCCCTTAGCTGAGTACCGTAAACCGGGGTGACTTTGATAGGATTTCAATTTGTTTTTAGAATATTTTCGAACAAGTAAGGTTTTTCTCAAGATTATTATTTTTAAAACATGTACTGGGGTAGGCCACACAAAGTCCATGCACTATTTTGGAAAAAAAAGTTGTTTCAATAATGTTTAGAAAAATAGTTACGTTAAAAATTCTCAGTTTTAATTCCGGGGTGACTTTGATAGTTTTTTTTTTTCAATTTATATTTATTCAAATTTCATTTCCATGTACATTCATTCAGTTAAAATATTATTGAGTGTCCAATCACAATCGATGACTTTTCACCTCAATTTTAAATACTAGCAACTTTTATTTATTCATGAAATATTGTAGCTTTCGCTATTCAGTGATTTCAAATGTAGGCGGTCCTACATGTACAAAAGGAAAAAGGGAAAGGCATCTCTTCTTGGTTGCATTGGCCTTACTCGCAGATGCCACCTCCTCGTCATCTGGTTCCGGCCGTCCTTGAGGGGTTTTCCAGCTAAGGGGGAGCTTTGAAACGTGGTGGTTCCGTCAGAGTAGATCCCACCACCGAATGTACAGGAATCGTCCACCGGAAGTTTAGTTGGTTTCGCCTTCGTCTCAACCTTTTATTTTTGTTTGTGTCAGAAAAAAGTATTATTTACGTTGGAAAAATGTCAAACAACGTACACGTTAAAATAAAAGTAAGTCAAATTGGATTTTATCGTTTGAAAACCTAGAAGTCCGATCAAATCCGATGCAATCTATGAAATCTTATCCATCGATCAAATCCTGTGCAATCGGATGGAATCTGAAAAAATGGCATGGAATCATTACAATGATTGCTGTCGTTCCCTCGATTTTATCAATAATTAACCCAATAAACAACAAAAGGATGCGCGTATAGTAAGAGGAAGAGATAAGTAATAATAAGGAGAGAGAAGAAGAAGGATTGCTCGAAAGCACGATAACTACTGGCGACCAAATTGTTTTTTTTTGCCAGAACTTTTAATACTAACTCTTACTTGGATTTGAGGCATGGAATAGAATACCCGGTCTATTGCGACGTTGAAGAACACCAGACGGGGACTTATTACGCCTACACTTTCTATTTCACTGCCACGCACAAAAATATCGAAGAAATTCGAAACATTATCGCGAAAAGGCACTTACTCACTACAAACTAAATCTCCACACCTTCTCCCGTACAAACTAGAGAGCCTATATGTAGGTCCCTAGTACAAACCTGCTCCCGTGAGAAGCCCCCGCCAACACGATTGTTCAGCGTTCACTCGGGCAGTTGACAGATGAAAGAGGACGAGCCAGAGTGGTATGTGTGCGGCACTGGCCCACAGCTTGTCTGCGAACGTCACATGCGTCACTCGGCTTTGACAGTAGCGCCGATACAGGAATAGCGCAAACTTATATCTTACACACGCAAATCTATATCACTCGATATCGCTCAACCATGTACTGTCTGGTAGAAGATAACACAACTACGCATTTTTAATACACTATTTCGAATTGTTTTTTCACCGATTCCCTCAAAATAGTCAAATCTGCTTTAAAGCAACTTTTAATCAAATTGATTTTGTCTCATTTTTTCTTGTCGAAACAAGAATTATTTTCACAAGCATGTCATCTCAAACCCCTCGCCATCCAATTTATTTCCACTAAATTCTCCAAATCTACTGCAAAAAAAAAACCTTTCCCAATGTAGAGTCGTGCCTCGAGTCGTGCTATTTGTAAATACTATTACACACACCATCGTAATGCCAAATGATGGATACCTCTAGACATCGAGTACTTTGGCAGGGAGGAAGGGTGGATGAGACAGATAGTGTGAGTGAGTGGATGGCGCAGGACGTGATTCTGGAGGTTATCCGAAACCTCCGGAACATTACGGGCCGGAAGCGGCCTTCTTACATTGTCGGTAAGCGGGTGGACGGGAGGATAGACCGGCAGCTCCAATGCGCATCCGCGCTTCTACATCTGGCGACGAGGATTGAGTGGTAAGAGGATTTAAAAGCGAAGTTTTTTTTTTCGGCGAGGGCGTAGCGCTCAGTGCTCACAGTTGCTGCGGGGAGGATGAAGGTTGACAGGAGGTAGAGATTTTCAGTGTGGTAGTGCGGTTTTTAGGTTACATTTCTGGAGGACGTTTTGTTTTTGTTTGCTGTTTCATGGCAGACGAAAGATTCGACAAAAGATTTATTTTTCTCTGTACGAGATATTTGCAGACTTTTGCTTCGAATTACCCAATATTGGGTAAGATTCATTCGGATTGTTTTTTTTTTTCAATGAAAATAGAGAAAATCTTTGCAATATTTGTTAAATAGCAAACTGAGTAAATAATTTAATTAACATCAGTTTTAAACGTTCTTAAATTTCTGGCAAATATGGGGTAAACTTCAAGCTACCGAACAAATTCAATTCACGTTTTACTTTGATGTAGACATTCGTGGAGTGTTTTCTGAAATATTCACTACGACTCGATGAAAGTTTTTGAGTTAAATTATTCGAATCAATACATTCTTTTTCTTGAAGTGTTAGTTGAGTACAAACTGAATGGAAATCAGACTCTGAGGAGCTGGCTGATTACAAACTTGGTGGAGTGACATACAACGCAATTTCTGGAGTTAAGAAATTATGATTCAAGTTAAATTTTGCGTAAGAATTATAATATACATAATTGTTTTCATAATATCACATATTTTTCATCAACTTCAAAATATCACATATTTTCAGGAACATTAACACTTTTTTTCAAGTTTCGTTTCAGATTTACTCAAGGCTAGCCGTGGGAAATCTGGAGACACGAGTTCGTGTAGCGTGTAGCCGAAGAAAATACAGCATCATGGAGTATTATGATTTCAAGTGAAATGAATCTCCTAGAAGTTCATGGAATGAAGTTTGTGCATTTTCTGAGGAGTTTGCAAAATAATCTCATGTGTGATTGTTCACGAAAATTCGAGGTTTGTTTTTTTTTAACAATACTCTGAGGAGTTAGAGTTTTTTTCAGAAGTGGTGTTACAAAGCTCTGAGGAGTTGTACTTACAAAATCTTAGGAAATGTACTTTATAACTCCGAGGAGTTCTACTTCGAAGCTCTGAGGAGATGCACTTCCAAACTCTGAGGAGTTAAACTGAAAACTCTGCGGAGTTGTACTTCCAAACTCTGAGGAGTTGTGCTGCGAAACTCTGAGGAGTTAAACTGAAAACTCTGCGGAGTTGAACTTCCAAACTCTGAGGAGTTGTGCTGCGAAACTCTGAGGAGTTAAACTGAAAACTCTGCGGAGTTGAACTTCCAAACTCTGAGGAGTTGTGCTGCGAAACTATGATGAGTTGAACTGAAAACTCTGCGGAGTTGAACTTCCAAACTCTGAGGAGTTGTGCTGCGAAACTATGATGAGTTGAACTGAAAACTCTGCGGAGTTGAACTTCCAAACTCTGAGGAGTTGTGCTGCGAAACTATGATGAGTTGAACTGAAAACTCTGCGGAGTTGAACTTCCAAACTCTGAGGAGTTGTGTTGCGAAACTCTGAGGAGTTGATCTAAAAACTCTGAGTACTGTAAAGGTTATTTGTGACTTAATAGTTTTTGATGCTCAGCGGTAGAGTTATATTAAATATGCAGTTTTTTTTTCCAAATATGGTTATTGACTTCAATGGTGGTTCTAATAAATACATGTTTTTTTTTAAATAAACGTTCATTCTGACAACGCTTAAGGTTCATTTTTGACTGAAAATACACCATATAGGCTTTGCAATTACTAAATAGTGAAGATACGAACTCAAAGGAGTTGTAACTACAAGCTTTGAGGAGTGAGATAAGATTAACTATTATGAGCTGCATGCGAGGTTGCATGAGAATATGCTCTGAAGAGAAGAAAAAATCTTTATCGAGGTTAATTAAAAGCTATCGTTTTGAAACGGTGAGAAGTTGTTTTATATAAGTATTAAATTCATGCTGTACAAAAACTCCGGGCTCTGAGGAGTAATGCTGAAGACAGAGGGCTTACTTCTGAACAACGAGGTACTTCGTGAATATTTACATCATATGATTTCCGGCCTATACATTTTTGAGGAGTTTTTACGGACTGAAATCTGAGGAGTCAATCTGATTTAAGCAAATATTCCTATGGATTGTGCTTGGAAGAGAAAATCATGGATGTAAAAAAAAAACTGAGTAGCTAAAGTAAGTTTATTTAAGAAACAATTAAGGTGATATCCTGATGAGTTTAATTTAAAAAAAAACGAGTACAATTAAGCATTTCAACTAGATTCAGTCTGATTTCGATTTTTTTTTCTAATATAGTTTTGCATGGAGTGTGTGGCCTCCACATCTTATAATAAAGTCATATATGAAACAAACAGTACATATTAAATTAAGGTGAATAAAAAAGGGGTGGCAGGGAAGGAGTATATTACATAAAAAGATTTATAAGTCTAAGGACAACAATCTGATTGCATGATTCGCCAAAAGTCAGTGTAACTTAAATCCATTCGTATCGGTGGTTTACAAATTGAACTGAATATTTAGTATTTTAAATCAATGCAATTAAATGATTGTACCTAAACTTTGAGGTTCTCTAACCACGTTTCAGGTCTAATAAAGTAAGGGGGAGATGTAGAGTCGTGCCTCGAGTCGTGCTATTTGTAAATACTATTACACACACCATCGTAATGCCAAATGATGGATACCTCTAGACATCGAGTACTTTGGCAGGGAGGAAGGGTGGATGAGACAGATAGTGTGAGTGAGTGGATGGCGCAGGACGTGATTCTGGAGGTTATCCGAAACCTCCGGAACATTACGGGCCGGAAGCGGCCTTCTTACATTGTCGGTAAGCGGGTGGACGGGAGGATAGACCGGCAGCTCCAATGCGCATCCGCGCTTCTACACCCAATACCCAAACTCCATTTAAGCCAACTCGCTTTGATCATCGGGTCGTCACACGTGTTGACCGATTCCGATGTGATGCTGGCCAGGAATTTACACGGGGGCACCACGAAGCATTTTCAATTAAATCTATCACTATGTGTGAGGTCCAGGTGAACAACACGGCGGACGGGGTTGCATCAAAGTGGTTGCAAATGGTACGCCAAGGGGGAAAATTTTAATTTTAGAAGAATTCTAAACTTGTTTGAGTCAGTTGTTAATTTTGACGTTTCGGCTCCCCAACAATCTTCTTCATGGGCTTTAAAGTTTCATACACTTCTTTTCCCAGTCCAGCGCTCCCACAGCTCCCGCGAAGCCACGTTTGACCATCACAAACGGACACAGTGGCCGTCCCCCGATGAAGTTCAAACATGTTTACACAACTGGCCTGCTGCACCCGCTGCCCGCCCAGTTCAAAGTCACGTTTCATCAAACGCCACGCGATAAAGTTGACAAATTCTCACCGCTTTACGCCGCGGCCGCTGGGCACCGAAACACCATCAAATCAATTTTCTGTTTACACGGCAAGCAATCAAATTTTGTGCGGAATTTGATGACAGGCATCACCTTTTCTGGTGGGTGGCATAATATTGACAGGAAAGCGGCGGAAATTTGCATTTTTGGTAAAGGAGGCTTTTTTCTGTAGATTTTTCACTCTTTAGATAAAGAAATACAAATCAGCACTATGTTACATATTTAAGAATATTCACGAACCATTTTTGTATGGACAGCTGCCAAATCTGTATGGAGCCTTGCATGGGTGAACCAATGAAACAAAATGGCTAAATCCATTTCCGGTTTTGGGAAAAAAATTACTCATATCTGTACCAATTCTATTTGGACAAAGTTTGAATTTTATTTTACAAATCATAACTTCGAAGCACTCCATTCACAAAGCTCTTCGGCGCCACAAACTAGCTCCTCAACAAATATTAAATAAAATCCTTACTCCAAAAATAAAATCGGAAACACTCAGCACTTCTTCCAACGCTCGTAAAAATGTTATCTCCTCGCTTAACTTTGCCAACCTTTGCCCTCGTAACACACTTAAGTGAGCTTCGCTATCGCACTCGGAAATCCGACTGCTCGACTGCTCAATTACTTGGGCCATAAAATAAAGTTTTCCTCAACTGCTGTCATCAATCGCATCAATCGAACCGAGTGAAGGCACACTTAGGACACATCCCAGATTGGAGCTCAATTACGTGGAAGGGCTTCGGGATTTCAATCAGAGACACGCTCCATCAAAGCTGGATGTCGGCTGGTCGGCTTGACACTGGAATGGACTTTAGTCCAAAATTGCAGCTCATTTGGAAGTTTTGGTCAGTTTGGAGTGAGAGGGGAAAAGGAACGGAAAGTGGAAAAACAAAAAAAAAATCATGTGAGACAAATAGGAAGACAAAATCAGATGAGGAAGAGGGGCAGGTGAGACAGAAGGCAGATGAGACAGAATGACAGATGAGACAGATGAGATAAATGGGACACATGAGACAGGCGAGACAGATGAGAGAGACGAGACAGATGTGACAGAAAGACAGATGAGACAGATGAGACAGAAGAGGCAGGTGAGACAGATGAGATATATAGGACAAACGAGACAGATGAGACAGAAAGGCAGATAAGATAGAACGATAGATGAGACATAAAGACAGATGAGACTTAAAGACAGATGAGACAGATGAGGCAGATGAGGCAGGTGGGACAGATGAGACAGATGAGACAGATGTGACAGAAAGACAGATAAGATAGAATGATAGATGAGACATAAAGACAGATGAGACTGAAAGGCAGATAATACAGATGAGACCGATGAGACTGATGACAGTTGAGACAGATGAGACAGAAAGACAGATAAGATAGAACGATAGATGAGACATAAAATAGATGAGACTGAAAGACAGATGAGTGAGAAGAGACAGATGGGACAGATGAGGCAGGTGGAACAGATGAGACATACGAGACAAGCGGGACAGATGAGACAGTTGGGACAGATGAGACAGATGGGACAGATGAGACAGATGAGACAGATGAGACAGATGAGACAGATGAGACAGATGAGACAGACGAGACAGATGAGACTGATGAGACAGATGAGACAGATGAGACAGATGAGACAGATGAGACAGATGAGGCAGATCGGACAGATCGGACAGATAAGACAGATGAGGCATATGAGACAAGCGAGACAGATGTGACAGAAAGACAGACAAGATAGAATGATAGATGAGACATAAAGACAGATGAGACTGACAGACAGATAACACAGATGAGACTGATGAGACTGATGAGACAATTGAGACAGATAAGACAGAAAGACAGATAAGATAGAACGATAGATGAGACATAAAACAGATGAAACAGATGAGACAGAAGAGGCAGGTGGGACAGATGAGACAGATGGGACGGATGAGACAGATGAGACAGATGAGACAGATGAGACAGATGAGGCAGGTGGGACAGATGAGACAGATGAGGCATATGAGACAAGCGAGACAGATGTGACAGAAAGACAGATAAGATAGAATGATAGATGAGACATAAAGACAGATGAGACTGACAGACAGATAACACAGATGAGACCGATGAGACTGATGAGACAATTGAGACAGATGAGACAGAAAGGCAGATAAGATAGAACGATAGATGAGACTTAAAGACAGATGAGACTGAAAGACAGATGAAACAGATGAGGCAGGTGGGATAGATGAGACAGATGATACATGTGAGACAAGCGAGACAGATGAGACAGATGTGACAGAAAGACAGATAAGATAGAATGATAGATGAGACATAAAGACAGATGAGATTGAAAGACAGATAATACAGATGAGACTGATGAGACTGATGAGACAGTTGACAGAAAGACAGATAAGATAGAATGATAGATGAGACATAAAACAGATGAGATTGAAAGACATATGAGTCAGATGAGACAGATGAAACAGATGAGACAGATGAGGCAGGTGGGACAGATGAGACATAAGAGAAAAGCGAGACAGATGAGACAGATGAGACAGATGAGACAGATGAGACAGATGAAACCGATGAGACAGATGAGACAGATGAAGCAGATGAGACAGAAAGATAGATGAGACAGAAAGATAGATGAGACTGAAAATCAGAAGTGCTGACGAGACACAAAATAATTATTGAGACAGAAAGACAAACAAAGCAGGCGAGAAATAAAAACAGATGCGACAGACAAAACATATAAGACAGAGGAGACAAGTGGGACAAAAAGAGACCTAATGGCAGAAAAACAGATAAGACAGAAACAAAATATTAAGAAAAAAAGACAAATGGGCCAGAGAGACATTAAAAATGAAAGACACAGGGGACAGAAAACCCAACAAGACAGAAAGACAGATGTGACAGAAAGATAAATGAGACAAAAGGTAGATGAAACAGATATCCACATGAGACAAAATGATTAATTAGACAGAATGACAAGTAAGAAGAAATGATGGAATGATGATAACAAAAATAAGATGATACAAAATGACGCTGAGACAGAAAACCGAATAAGACAAAACAAACAGTTTATTAAGAAAAGCAGTCGAGACAATAAAAAAGTTAAGAAACCCAAAAAAGACCATGCCGCCCCTTTCAGTGTCCAACTCACATCGTCATAAATTACCCATTTGACTTCCGTTGACTCCGGGAGCCAGAAGAAGATTGCGGGACAAGGAAATATACCCAGAGGTACGTTTCACTCGGTGAGTCGTCAGCTTGGGATGCACTTCAGATGCCTTCAAATGAAAATGCCCAGAAGTACGTTGACAGCAGCTGCTGCTGGCATCGTTGGCCGACTCGTCGTCCAGAGCACGTCAGCCGATGGTAGGTTCGATTTCCCGGAGCAAAGTGATTCCATTCAATACCTCTGAATTATGAACCATCAGCCCGAGTCAGGCCGGAGAACGGAACTTCTCCGGAAGAGTAGTACGGACCAATTTAACGATGATGGCGAGACAGTTGGTTCTGCTTCCGTTGAACGATGTAAATGATCCTGGTGATTTGGACTGGCTTTGGGAAGATTGGTTTCAATTATGGGAGTTTCAGGTTGTTTTTCGTGATAACTCCAATTGTCCTTAATTATTACTAGCGAATTTCGTCACGAAATCCAACGAAATCATAGCTTAAAAATCTGAAAAAAATTAACAAACAAATGCTAGTGCCTTGAGTGGTTCATTTTTAAGTTAAAACACTGCCATATTCCCTTGAAAGTTGTTTAGCTGAAAGTCGTCTTCTCTGGTCTAGAAGGAAGTGGCGTCGTTCGATTTGCACGGTAGGTTAGAGTTGAACCAGAATAAAACACAAAATTGTTTAGAGTTTTTTAATGGAAATTCTACACCAAATTTCAAACAAAGTATTACAAGATTTGAAACCATCTCAGCTTCACTTTCCACCTGCAGTTAACCTGGATTTATTTATGTACCCTTGTGCACTGCACCATGTTCGACCTCTATTTTTGTGTGGATGTACCAGCACCGAGCATGGCTGATTTCCATCCAAATGGGTTGCGTTGTGCTAGGGCTTCTCCTGCTCCCGTTCTGGATGAATGGTGGGATTCACTGAACCATTTACAGGCGATTGCACCAGCGCACCACACTCTGTTGCAGGTAAATCATGTTGCTTCTCGGGAAACTCGAATTTCCTTCACAAAGATAATTTTGGTGAACATGAGCTCATATTTAGAGTTTGCTTAAAAATTGAGACAGATTGAAACAGTACATAATATATTCGTAGTATCTCAAAAAAAAAAAAAAGATATCGTACAAAAGGTATCACATTTTTCAAAAACCTTGCTAAAATAAAAACGTTGCTTAATCCACCATTAGGTGTTTGGTGCCTTTCTCACATTTTGAGTGTAATGCTAGGTAATATCTGAGATTCGCCCTCCACAAAGTTCATAAATAACACTTAAGTGCTTATAACTTTTGATAGGGTTGTCAGATCTTCAATCTACTGATTTCGTTGGAAAGGTCTTTCGAATACCTTTTTAAAAATGTATACTGCCTCTGATCGCATAAATGTCCCATATGAATTTTCATCGATTTCGAGCTTTTGATGCAGTTTGGTTCAAAATCGTGTGCTCTTTCAAAAAAGCCTATAACATCCAGTACTTTGTTCTAAAAATTAGGAGGAAATCCAGTTTTTTCGCGAAAACTTAACACGTAGCCTTATGTATGGGACAAACTTTAAATACGTTTTTCTCAGTTTGCTGTTTTTGCATATGGGACATTTATGCGAACATGGGCAGTATAACATGACGAGGTTTCTTACGATGAGTGCTTCCTATCGACCGGATCACAAATTATAGGTTAGGTTTTCGGCTTTTCGGTCTTGGCGGGAAAATTCGAAACAACGCTTATTTTCTCGTATCCAACGTTTCAACCCTCTATGGGGTCTTCTTCAGGGAATCTAAAATTTATTTTTGTTAGCCCATGACTAAATAATAGCTGTTAAAATACGTACTAAGAAGGATTGTTTCTCGTCCAGTGTAGTTTTAGTCAAAGTGTAAACTGTCGTTAGTGTCGTTTGTCTGTGAATAATTTAGATTAAGTTACTTGTTTATGTACTCAATCATGTGTTACTCACTGTTTCTGATTGGTATTCATCCGGGTAATCTGGATAAAACCAACGGTCAATTTGGACAGTGGAACCCGAGCTTGTTTACGCGGTACTTTTCGTGTTTTACTTTCCCTTTTCGTATAAAGCTCGTATTGGTAACCACCACTTTCTTGGTAGCGACAATTATTGACAGTACCCCCCCTACCTATGTGTGAGTGTGTTACAGAGATGTTGTGGTATTGGTGTGTTTTCCGTGTTTGTTTTGGCTATTGGTTCTGACTAGGAGTGTACAATATTTTGATATTGTGGAGTAAACCGGCATAAACTATGTTCAAATTTTCTGTGTCCTGTTTTTTGTTAACGGTGTGTGGTGTGTTTCTTATGTGGCACATTTCCAAAAATTTAAGCTTTTTCAGAGAGTTAGTTCTGTCTAATATTGTAGTGTTTTCAATGTCAAATTCGTGTTTTAGTGATACAATGGCTCACAAGGGCAGATTTTCCCTGTATCTCTCTCATTTGGCCGTCTTCTTCAATGTATCCCTGTTCCCTCAGTTTTCTCACTTTGTTTTGATATGTTTTGTGATTTGCAGTACGTAAACTTAAGTGTGTTGTTGTCAAACCTACGTATACACCTTCACATTCTTTGCACGATATTTTGTAAATAACATATGACTGTTGTTCTTTCGGTGTGATGGCTTTAACCATGGGGTACAACTTTTTGATTGTTTTTGTGTGTTTTACAGCTAAAGAAATGTGTGTGTAGTCTTTTTGTAGTATTTTTTGAATGTTTTGAGTGAGATTGTTTACATTCGTCAGCGAGAAGTATGTTTTCACCTGCGTTTGGTTCTGGGATTCACTTGTGTCGTTTTGCCTGCTAAGCTGCTTTTCATCGTATCTGTTGATCATTCTTCCGATCAGCTGCTTTGGATAATCGTTCCTCGCCAGCTCTTTGTGAATGATGGTCATAGCTTGTCTTCTGGAGATGTTTGTGGAGAAATCCAGAACGCGTTTGACGAAGTTTGCAGCGACGTTCACTTTGTGGTGTAGTGGGTGATGAGAATGGTAATTCAGGAACCTACCCGATGAAATCGGTTTCCTGTACCATTCAGTTCTGATGTGTTGATGCTCATCTCTGACCAGAACCATGTCTAGGAATGGCAACCGTCCTCCTACCTCGACTTCCACCGTGAACTGGATGTGTGGGTTCTGTTTGTTGAAGATCGCCACGACCTCGTCTACCTTATCCTTCGGCACAGCAAGTACAAGATCATCTACGTACTTTTTGAGGACAGGGACTGGGAAATCAATCTCGCTGGTGACTTGATCTAGGATGATCTCGGTGACATAATCCGCTATCACCGGTGAAAACGGATTGCCCATAGCTGTTCCTTCGATCTGGGAGTAGAAATTTCCTTGGAATTGGAAATAGCTACAGTTAATGACAAACGTAACGATTTCGTCAAACAGTGACAGATTAATGTCAGTGTTGATGGTGTCCCAGCGTTTGTAGATTGCTTCCTTCATCAGGCTTTTAGGGATGCAAGTAAAGAGAGAGACTACATCTAGAGATACTAGTATGTAATCGTTCGGCAATATGACGGAGTTTATGTAAGCACAGAATTCGAAGGAGCTTTTCATGTTGTACTTACTCGTCAGGGATTGCTGTAGTGTGCGACACAGAAGCTTTGAAAGCTCGTACGTCGGAGCCGTTTTTTTTTTTTTTAATTTATATTTATTCAAATTTCTTTTCCATGTACATTCATTCAGTTAAAATATTATTGAGTGTCCAATCACAAACGATGACTTTTCACCTCAATTTTAAATACTAGCAACTTTCATTTATTCATGAAATATTGTAGCTTTCGCTATTCAGTGATTTCAAATGTAGGAGGTCCTACATGTACAAAAGGGAAAAGGGATACCTTAAAACTAACTTATAAACTATATAAAGAGCGGATCAATGCAGCTGAAGACTGCAATGATTTTTGTCGAAATGCATCAATTATCTTATTGGACATAACATCCAAAGTGTCAACTTCGGCTAATTGATGAAGTTCACTGGTGCTGAACCAGGGAGGAAGTTTCAGAATCATTTTCAGAATTTTGTTCTGAATCCTCTGAAGTTTTTTCTTCCTGGTTAAGCAACAGCTTGTCCAGATCGGCACAGCATAAAGCATGGCAGGTCTGAAAATTTGTTTATAAATTAACAGTTTATTCTTGAGACAAAGTCTAGAATTCCTGTTTATAAGTGGATACAAACATTTAATATATTTGTTACATTTAACCTGGATACTTTCAATGTGATCCTTGTAAGTAAGGTTTTTGTCAAAACCAAGTCCAAGATATTTCACTTGATCCTCCCACTTTAAATTTACCTCATTCATCTTTATAATGTGATGACTTTTGGTTTAAGAAAATCAGCCCTTGGTTTGTGAGGGAAAATAATAAGTTGAGTTTTGCAGCATTTGGAGTAATTTTCCATTCTTTCAAATAAGAATTGAAAATATCCAAGCTTTTTTGTAATCTTCTTGTGATGACACGAAGGCTTCTGCCTTTGGCGGAGATGCTTGTGTCATCAGCAAAAAGTGATTTCTGACATCCTGGGGGCAAATCAGGCAAGTCAGAAGTAAAAATATTGTATAAAATTGGACCCAAAATGCTTCCTTGAGGGACGCCAGCACGTACAGGTAGTTGATCAGATTTGCTATTCTGATAACATACCTGCAGAGTACGATCCGTCAAATAATTTTGAATAATTTTCACGATATAAATCGGAAAATTAAACCTTTTCAATTTCGCAATCAAACCTTTATGCCAAACACTGTCAAATGCTTTTTCTATGTCTAGAAGAGCAGCGCCAGTAGAATAGCCCTCAGATTTGTTGCTTCGAATTAAATTTGAAACTCTCAACAACTGATGAGTAGTTGAATGCCCAAGGCGAAATCCAAACTGCTCATCAGCGAAAATTGAATTTTCATTAATGTGCGTCATCATTCTATTAAGAATTATTCTTTCGAATAATTTACTAATAGATGAAAGCAAACTAATGGGCCGATAGCTTGAGGCTTCAGCAGGATTTTTATCCGGTTTCAAAATCGGAATTACTTTGGCATTTTTCCAACTACTGGGAAAATATGCCAAATCAAAACATTTGTTGAAAATTTTGACCAAGCTACTTAAAGTTGCTTCTGGTAATTTTTAATTAAAATGTAAAAATGCCATCCTCACCAGGGCTTTCATATTTTTAAATTTTTGATAATAGATTTTATTTCAT
The DNA here is from genome assembly GCF_015732765.1 of Culex quinquefasciatus. Taxonomy (NCBI): domain Eukaryota; kingdom Metazoa; phylum Arthropoda; class Insecta; order Diptera; family Culicidae; genus Culex; species Culex quinquefasciatus. The sequence continues at coordinate 89,016,135 of NC_051861.1, read as the reverse complement.
TCAGATCCGTATTAAAAACTTCATCTGATGAAAATTCTTGTTCAACAATATTCTGAAATTCTATTGAAATTTGATTTTCAATAGGACTCAAAACATTCAAGTTGAAATTATGAGCACTCTCAAACTGCTGAGCAAGTTTTGAGCTTTTCCCCATTAGTTAATAGAATATTATCACCATCTTTTAAAGAAGGGATGGGTTTTGAGGTTTCTTAAGAACCTTTGAAAGTTTCCAAAAAGGTTTGGAATAAGGTTTAATTTGTTCGACATCTCTTGCGAACTTTTCATTTCGCAGGAGAGTGAATCTGTGGTCAATAACCTTTTGCAAATCTTTTGAATTCGCTTCAGTGCAGGATCACGAGAACGTTGATACTGTCTTCGGCGAACATTTTCAGACGAATCAAAAGCTGAAGATCGTCATCAATAATGGGAGAATCAAATTTGACTTGGACTTTAGGAATAGCAATATTCCTAGCATCCAAAATTGCATTAGTTAAAGATTCCAAGGCTGAATCAATATCAGCTTTGGTTTCTAAAACAAAATCATGATTTAAATTATTCTCAATATGATGCTGATACCTGTCCCAATTAGCTTTGTGGTAATTAAACACAGAACTATTGGGTCTGGTAACTGCTTCATGAGAAAGTGAAAAAGTTACTGGAAGATGATCAGAATCAAAATCAGCATGAGTCACTAAAGGACCACAATACTGACTTTGATTTGTCAACACCAAATCAATTGTTGATGGATTTCTAACAGAAGAAAAGCAAGTTGGCCCATTCGGGTATAAAACCGAATAAAGACCAGAAGTGCAATCTCTGAACAGAATTTTACCATTGGAATTTACTTTTGAATTATTCCAAGATTGGTGTTTGGCATTAAAATCACCGATGATCAAAAATCGAGATCTATGCCGAGTAAGTTTATTCAAATCCCCTTTGAAATAATTTTTATTTTCCCCAGTGCATTGGAATGGCAAATATGCAGCTGCAATCATAATTTTCCCAAAAGAAGTTTCAAGTTCAATGCCCAAACTTTCAATAACTTTTAACTTAAAGTCACGTAACGTGCTATAAGTCATACTACGGTGGATAACTATTGCAACTCCACCGCCATTTCGATTCATTCGGTTATTAGTTATAACTTTATAATCTGGATCACTTTTCAAATAAGTGCCAGTTTTTAAAATGTTTCGGTTATAACAGCAACATGCACGTTATGAACTCGTAAAAGTTGAAAAATTCATTTTCTTTCGCTTTTAAAGAGCGAGCATTAAAATTCATAATATTGATGGAATTACTTAGATCCATGATTAAACTTCAGGGTAAGAACAACATCATTCGCAAATTTTAATCCAATCTGGATTGCTTCCATCATGGATGTAGCATTACTCATTGTTTGAATCAAACCAAACAGTGAGTTTTGCAAAAAGTCATTTTTTCAAACGTAACATCGCCGAGATCAGAAGATCCCAAAGCGTTGCCAGCAGAAAAATTTTCAAATGAGATTTGAGGTACCTGCCCAATTTCAGAAAGATTGGTAGAGGATTTAAAATTCGTGGATGAACCCGAAACGACGTTAGCATAAGAAATGCCATTGTTGTTACCTAACTTTTCCACGGTAGGGGTATTTCTAGAATTGTTCGAGTGAGACAGCACGAACGTTTGATTTAAAGATGCAGGTACAACCTGACTTTGAGAAAATTTCGGTTTGGATTTCGGCTGATGCTTAGCACGAGAATCCAAAACCTTTTTCTGATGGGGCAATCCCAGAAATTTGATTTGTGATTTCCACCACAATTTGCACATTTAAATTGGGTGACTTCTTTCACGGGACAATTGTCCTTGTCGTGAGAAGAATCCCCGCAAACCATGCATTTTGGAACCATGGCGCAATGATCAGTACCGTGACCGAATGCCTGGCAACGCCGGCACTGGGTCAGATTCTGGCCATTACCGCCATGTTTCTTAAAATGCTCCCACTTTACACATGGAACAAAAACTGTACTTTGTCCAAAAGTTTCAAATTGTTGATTTCATTTCTGTTGAAATGAATCAGATAAAATTGTGAAGTCAAACCAAAGCGAGAAATATTCCCGTTTGATTTTTTCTTCATTGGTATTACTTGGGATGGGGCAAAGCCAAGCAACACCTTAAGTTCGTTTTTGATCTCATCCACCGACAAGTCGTTGGAGAGACCTTTCAAGACCGCCTTGAATGGACGAGCATTCTTGGTCTCATACGTGTAGAAATTGTGTTTGTGGTTTTCAAATAACCAACAAAAGTTTGGTGATCTTGTAAAGATTCCGTCAACAAGCGACATTCTCCTCTTCGACCAAGCTGGAACGAAACCTTCAAATTGCAAGTTTCCTTGCAATTCTTCAGTTGCGTTCGAAAGCTGGCCAAATCGGAGACGGAAGTCACTACAATTGGCGGAGCCTTTACTCGTTTCTCGACGGCAGAAGGCTCAGTACGAGGAGAAGGTTCCTTGTCATCAGTTTCGGATAAAACACCGAAACTGTTTGTCAATGGAATTGGAGGATTGACCTCACATTCAGAATCAGAATCAGACCTCAGAAGAGGCTGTTTTCTTTTTCTGTTTCCGTTAGCCGGTTTAGCGTTCAAACGCTTCACCGACGTAACGACCAAATCTTCAGAAGATTTGCGTTTACCTTTGTTTTGACGCATTTTGCAAGCAAAGTTCTCTTAAAAGATGGCTTCGTTTGTAAAATACAACAAAATTTCAGGCGGGGTTAGTCTTGAAAAGACTGTTTAGAATTTTGGAAAATAACTAAGGTAGTCTTTAAAAAGACTGTGAATTTTGTTTTGAAATAACTCTGAGCTTAGGTAGTAAAAAAATACCGCAGCTCTAGTGTCCGTTCACCACGAAGGTTCGCAAGACACTCACGTCGGAGCCGTCATGCATGGCACCACGGGGCGTAGTGGGAGTCCTTGTTTGTGTGTTTTGGGCTGTCCATAGATTTTTTGGACAGACAGAGTTACTCCTCTTCAGCTTCCCCATTGTCCTTTCATCGATGAGCTTTAGGTCGAACAGTCTCTTCGCGAACAGATTGTTCTTTTTCTGGAATTCCATTGTCGGGTCTTTTCCAATTTTCTCGTACGTTGACGCATCATCGATCAGAGCTTTCATTCTACTTTCGTAGTCAGCTTTCTTCATCAGGACCGTTTGGTTTCCTTTGTCGGCCTTCAGTACCAGCACTTCTGGGTTCGTTTCGAGGAACTTCCTAGTTGACCGTAGCGCTTCGTCCAGAAACCGACTTCGAGGGTCCCGTCTTGAGTTCGCGCTGCGATTTCGATGTATGTAGTTCTGAATGCAGTTTGTTATGCTGCACCTTGTTTGGTTTTGTATGTTTACATCTCATCACCCACTACACCACAAAGTGAACGTCGCTGCAAACTTCGTCAAACGCGTTCTGGATTTCTCCACAAACATCTCCAGAAGACAAGCTATGACCATCATTCACAAAGAGCTGGCGAGGAACGATTATCCAAAGCAGCTGATCGGAAGAATGATCAACAGATACGATGAAAAGCAGCTTAGCAGGCAAAACGACACAAGTGAATCCCAGAACCAAACGCAGGTGAAAACATACTTCTCGCTGACGAATGTAAACAATCTCACTCAAAATTCAAAAATACTACAAAAAGACTACACACACATTTCTTTAGCTGTAAAACACACAAAAACAATCAAAAAGTTGTACCCCATGGTTAAAGCCATCACACCGAAAGAACAACAGTCATATGTTATTTACAAAATATCGTGCAAAGAATGTGAAGGTGTATACGTAGGTTTGACAACAACACACTTAAGTTTACGTACTGCAAATCACAAAACATATCAAAACAAAGTGAGAAAACTGAGGGAACAGGGATACATTGAAGAAGACGGCCAAATGAGAGAGATACAGGGAAAATCTGCCCTTGTGAGCCATTGTATCACTAAAAAACACGAATTTGACATTGAAAACACTACAATATTAGACAGAACTAACTCTCTGAAAAAGCTTAAATTTTTGGAAATGTGCCACATAAGAAACTCACCACACACCGTTAACAAAAAACAGGACACAGAAAATTTGAACATAGTTTATGCCGGTTTACTCCACAATATCAAAATATTGTACACTCCTAGTCAGAACCAATAGCCAAAACAAACACGGAAAACACACCAATACCACAACATCTCTGTAACACACTCACACATAGGTAGGGGGGTACTGTCAATAATTGTCGCTACCAAGAAAGTGGTGGTTACCAATACGAGCTTTATACGAAAAGGGAAAGTAAAACACGAAAAGTACCGCGTAAACAAGCTCGGGTTCCACTGTCCAAATTGACCGTTGGTTTTATCCAGATTAACCGGATGAATACCAATCAGAAACAGTGAGTAACACATGATTGAGTACATAAACAAGTAACTTAATCTAAATTATTCACAGACAAACGACACTAACGACAGTTTACACTTTGACTAAAACTACACTGGACGAGAAACAATCCTTCTTAGTACGTATTTTAACAGCTATTATTTAGTCATGGGCTAACAAAAATAAATTTTAGATTCCTGAAGAAGACCCCATAGAGGGTTGAAACGTTGGATACGAGAAAATAAGCGTTGTTTCGAATTTTCCCGCCAAGACCGAAAAGCCGAAAACCTAACCTATAATGAGGTTTCTTACAAAAACCACCCTTTTTTCAATTTTCCGGACTTATGTGAAATTCGTTTTTTTAGCATAACTTTTGAAGTACTTAACTAAACTTTATCATGTTCAATAGCGACTTATGGGACCCCAAGACGGATCGAATGAGACCAAAACGGTCCAAGTCGGTTCAGCCAGTGCCGCGATAACTCAGGGCAAATATTTTTGCATGACATGAAGGTGGGTCTAGGAGGTCATCTTAAGAATTTCGTTTTCCGAGTGATTTTTTAGCCAAAACACAGAGAAATAAAAAAACACTACCGCTAGTGAGGGTAACACTGGGTTTTACAAACCCAAGTAGGAAGAAATAACTGGAAAAGTTCAAGCCCTGTTATTTTCAGGAGGTCAGAACTTGTTATTAAAACGCCCTAGCTGGCTGTTATAGTAACACAAAATTATAACTTTTTCTGTTATTAAAAAATATTACAAGAAAATTCGATAACAGAGCGAAAAAAAATCCCGATTTCTCAATTTGATATTGGTTTGATATGTTTTTTTGCGCAGGTAAATAATCGATTTTGATATTGATTTCTTTTCATTAGCTTTTTATAAATTGTTAATATTATTGCTTGGTTCCAAATAAATATTAAAAATTTTCAAATTTAAAATTTTACAGAGCCCAGGCATTCCCAACATTCTTGAAGTTCTAGCGATAAAATAATAATAAAATATTTCGTTACGCACAACATTTTCGATCAAACTTTTGGATTTTTCAAACTATTGATATTTCAATAATTAAAAGAATATTCCAATATCAACAAATCAAAGAATCAACTTTAAAAATTTTCACCAAAATAATGTCCGTGATAAAATTGGTCGAATTTTTTTCCATAGTTGAATTAAAATCAAATTAAAAATAAAAACACATAAACTAAGACTGAACATTGGTTTTTTTAAAGTTGGAACAACACATGAATAACGCGATCAATGATTGAATGATTTCCCATATTCCTTACACTCTCATAAGATCTGTCCAATATTATTTTCAGACTGAGTGTTGGGTATTTTATTATTTTTTCTTCTCATTACCGATGATTATGACTTTCTGGTAACAAAATAAGATATTTCAACAGGACTTGTTATTGAAATGACCTCCATTTTGTTATTCCCACCTGTCCTGGATAACCATTCTTGGGAGAGAATGAGGAGGCAAAAGAAAAAAAATCAAATTCCAGTTAAAAATCGTTTTCTAATCTAATCTAAACTAACACAAAAGCAGGCAGTAGGATGATAGCATGCTGGAAAGTTCAGTTTTAACTCTCTTTGAATATTTTAGGAATTATTTTTTAGGACATTGAGTGATTCTGTGTCTCGTGGCGCAGGGGTAGCGGCTTCGGCTGCCGATCCCGATGATGCTATGAGACGCGGGTTCGATTCCCGCCTTATCCACTGAGCTTCTATCGGATGGTGAAGTAAAACGTCGGTCCCGGTTTCTCCTGTCTCGTCAGTGGCGCTGGAGCAGAAATCCCACGTTAGAGGAAGGCCATGCCCCGGGGGGCGTAGTGCCAATAGTTTCGTTTCGTTTCGAGTGATTCTGTGAGTTTATCAAAGAACTGATTTGATTGTTTAACAACAGCAGTTAGAGAATGTGTTTGTATGATTTATTTACCGATGTTATGAAAACTTCACTTTTATATCTAATAAATGCGTGATAAATATGTTATTAGGAACATAAAAGCTTAAGAACCACTTGTTAAGAAAAAGCTTATAAACTTATAACTAAATATATCTCAACATTTGTATCTTTTTATTAAAAGATAGCTTATTCACAAATCTTTTATTAAGCCTGGAATGTTGTTCTATGAAAATCAACTACAAATAATAAATAAGGAATTTAATGCAAGTCTAAGGGTGGTAAATTATGCTCACAAAAACAATGTATCAAATCATTCATCAAAAATTGTCCAAATTACTCTACAAAACATATCCAAACTATAATATTGGAAACCATATTACCCAATATACAGAAAAAGCAAAACTGAAAAATAAAACGTTAAATCAAAAACAATAAATAAACAATAATAAACAAAAAAGATACCTAAGAAAAAACTCACTCAAAATTGTTCTCAAAATACCGTATTATTTCCGAAAGTACTCAAATTTTCCTAGTATGCAATATGGGTATCAAACGAAGCTAAATTTTGCATGCTTTTCACTTTTTTTTTAATTTTTTTTTTGTCAAAAACTAAAATTTGCACACAATAATTCTGATTTTTTCAAAAACACTCAAAATTTCAAAATTTACAATATAAGTATCAAGTGAAGTGAAATTTGGTTTGCTTTTCCACATTACGAGAGTTTTTAATGCTTAAATTTTTACAAAATACCGTATTTTTCGAATGTACCAAATAAATATATAATTTGGAATACCCACATGTATGTTTTTCACTTAATAAGAGTTTTTTTGTAAAATACTAAAATTTTCATAAATTACCGTATTTTTTCAAAATACTCAAATTTTCCAAATTACCCATATTTATCGAACGAAGCGAAATTTGGTATGCTTTTGCCTTCCTCACTGAGGTAAGGCTATAATCCTGCTCTAAAAATGAACTTTGTATAAAAACGTCGTAGACCCACCATCATGTATAGATATCGACTCAGAATCGAAAAGTGAACAAATGTCTGTGTGTATGTATGTATGTGACCAACAAACAAGCTCATGTTTCTCGGCACTGGCTGAACCGATTTGACCCGAACCTGTTGCATTCGACTTGGTTTAGGGTCCCATAGATCGAGTTTTATACAGATTGAAGTTTCGATTAGTAGTTCAAAAGTTATGTATAAAAAAGTGTTTTAACATATATCCGGATCTAACTTAAATGTTTGTGAACTATGTCCGGGTCCATCATCGTTGGTTAGGTTATCAAAAGACCTTTCCAACGAGCCTAAAACATTGAAGATCTGGCAACCCTGTCTCGTGATATGGCCACTTAAGTGACATTTATGTACTTTTTTGAAGCCGGATCTCATTTAAATGTATGTAAACTATGTCCGGATCGGATGGAGGTTATCAAAAGACCTTTCCAACGAGTCCAAAACATTGATGATCTGACAACCCTGTCTCGAGGTATGGTCACTTAAGTGATATTTATGTACTTTTTTATTCTGGATCTAAAAAATATATGAAATTGTTGTACAATTCCATTATATCAGCCATTGTTGGTAATAAGTGAGGAAGGCTACAAGCACATAGGTGGATTTAGTTAGTTTTTCGCTTTATCTAAGATTTATTATGTGAAATAAAAACATTTGCACAAAATATCGTATTTTTCGAAAATACTCAAATTTTCAAAATTTGCGATATCCAACGAAGCAATGTTTTGTTTGCTTTTTCACTTTATTTGAAATCTTTTTTTATTTTTTTTTTTGTAAAAAACGATGCAAAGTTTTGTATGATTTAAAGCATACACAATTTGAATGTTATTATGAAGCATGCAACATTTTGCTTTGTTTGATAGTATTTTCGAAAAAATATGGTATTTTGTGAAAATTTTGTATTTTATAAAACCCTAACAAATTGAAAAAGCTTGCAAAATTTCGCTTTTTTTGTTGTACATATTTCAAATTTTAAAAACTTGAGTATTGAAAAAATCCGGTATTTTGTGAAAATTTTATTATGAAAAAATAATTTAGTGAAAAAGCAAACAAATTTACGTTTCAGTCTCATATATTGCATATTTTAAACATTTGTGATTTTTTTTTATTTTCAATAAATTATCTGAATATACAATATTATCTGAATAAGACATCAACAACTTATAGGTGGATTTAGTCATGTATGTAACCCTCCTTATACCTTCACCGCAACGGTAGCACCATAAATTCCAAAAATATGCATTTTCGAAAAAAAAACCACTCTCACGATCGCTTCATTGTGGGCCGCAAATAATGAATGATGAATTGATGCTGCCAAAGTTGAACCGAAATTCCACACCCTTTCCCTGGCATCGAAGCCACTTCCAGGTCGAGGGGCGGCGATGAAATATTTTGCTTCCCGGGGTTCATATTTCAAATTTTTGACTGTCAGAGAGTGCGAGTGGGGCAAAAAAAAACTGGGGAAAACAAACGAGCGAATTGTAAATCAGTACAAGTGAGATTTCAATTACTCGAGCTCGTTTCCAGTTTCGCCTTCTTTTGCATCGTAGTCTGGAGCAGAAACTCTTGGACAAATTTGGATTGATTTGTTTGTTGTATCCAATTTTAATGTTAGATATATCTAAAGATTTTTTTGTTGACTCATGCGAAACTTTTTAAAACCCTTTCAACCAAAAAGCTTCACCTCTAATTCATCTTCTCACACAATAAGCCTCGATAGTTTTCCACGAAACGAAACTTTTCCGCACGTTTTGGGAAAATTTTCCCCCCTTTGAAACATGCCAAAGCCACTTTGCAGCATCACACACACAACAATAAAGTCACACTGCCGTTGTTCTGCTGCTGCGATGACACCAAAAGATAAAGTTGCACCAAAATTCCTGTCTCCCCGGTTCTTTTTATCCCGCCGTTGCTGCACTGTTTCCCGAACAATATTTAATTAATTTTCCACCGGGTTTCCGACACGTCGTCCAGAGTTTCTCCCCAGAACGTCGTCGTCGAGGTCTATAATTATGCATTAGCGAAAAGTTAATCCTTGCTGGCCGGGGCCGTTATTTTGTATCGCTTTCTCCCCTCACCACCGCCCACGGAACAAGAAGTTTTTCCTTGGAAAAGGGGATGAAACTATTGCCTAGCTACGTGGCTCGATTGCAGCGGGGAGGTGGAGTGGGGAAAAATATGTTTTTGCTCGCCGATTATTGAACTGGAAAATCCGAGTTGGTGGAAAAACAGTGTTATGGTATAATGATGCTTTGCTCTGCTGTTGCTGACATCGGTGACTTGAAAAGTTAAATTATGATACATTTTTCAAAATGAAACACAGTTTATAATTCATGATAAATTCAGTTATAAATAATTTTGCAGAATGCTGCCCAAGATTTTGAGGTCAAAATACAAAAATCATTGAATTTCAAAAACTAAAAGTGTCTTATTGGTGACTACGCTATACCCTACTTGTTGCGGCTCCTGACAACGGGTTTTGGGCGAAGTGGACGTTTCTTCGATCGAGCGGACTGTAACACTCGCGGATTGATGGGACTACGATTCCGGACGAATAAAACACGCTAAAGATCACTTTCCTCCACAAAACTTTCTTTTATTTCCGATTCTATTTACATGAAACGATCAGTTCTCTACGCGATCCTTCGTGCGACTGTTCTTTGCGCGCCGTTTCACTGCTGTCTTCTTCTTGAACGTTCGGTCGTTTGCGCGCGAACTCGTCGCCGCGCCGTTGTTTTTAGCTGTCAAAGATGGCAGCACCGTTTCTGTCAGCGCTGCAGGGGTGGGGTGGCGCACACTGGGCATATTAAGACAGCTTTGGGTCAACACTTCGGTTTGGGCCGAACACTACTTTTACACTCAACCCCCGGTGGTTGGTCACTTTTTCGTTTGACACTTTTTTAGTTTGTACCCCGTTGGTTGGTCAAAGTCAAACTAAAAAGTGACAAACTGTCACTTTTTACACGGCGCTCACGAACACTATCAAAACAAACATTTGGTAGTGTTTGTGAACTCCATGTAAAAGAGGTGTCAAACCATCGGGATTTGAGTATATCGAATCTGAGCAGTTCATTCAGATTTCAGTCATTCGATTTTTTTTGTATTTTTTAATTTGACTGAAACTTTTTTGATGCCTTCGGTATGCCCAAAGAAACCAAATTGCATCATTAGTTTGTCCATATAATTTTCCATAGAAATTTGGCAGCTGTCCATACAAAAATGATGTATGAAATTCAAAAATTTGTATCTATTGAAGGAATTTTTTTATTGATTGTAGTAGGAAGTTGTAGGTACGAACTACACTGGAATAAAATGTTACAAGGTAAACAAATGTTTCATTTAACTTTTTGTCACTAAAACTTGATTTGCAGAAAACACAATTTTTAATTTTTTTTTCATTTTCTGATATGTTTTAGAGGACATAAAATGCCAATTTCCAGGTTGTGCAAAAAATCATTGACCAAGTTATGAATTTTTGGATTAAATCTGATTTTTTTCAAAAAATCGAAATATTGGTCGCAAAATTTTCAGCTTCATTTTTTAATGTAAAATCAAATTTGCAATTAAAAAGTACTTTAGTAAAATTTTGATAAAGTACACCGTTTTCAAGTTGAATTAATTTTTAGGTGACTTTTTTGAAAATAGTCGCAGATTTTCATTTTTTTAATTAGTGCACATGTTTGCCCACTCTTGAAAAAAATATTTTTGAAAAGCTGAGAAAACATTGAAAATTGGACCATTAGTTGCTGAGATGTCGACATTAGAAAATGGTGAGTTGTTTGGGTGAGACATGGAAAACATCAATTTCCATGTTTTCAAACCTTTGCATGGCAATATCACAGCAACTAAGGGTCGTTTCAACAAAGTTCAAAAAAGCAAAGTATAGAGAATTTTCTCTGCTTTTCAAAAAAATATTTTTCAAAAGTGGGCAAACATGTGCACTTATTTAAAAAAATGAAAAACTGCGACTTTTTCAAAAAGTCACTTAAAAATGTATATAAATTGAAAACGGTGCACTTTATCAAAATTTCACTAAAGTACTTTTTGATTGCAAATTTGATTTTACATCGAAAAATGAAGTTTAAAATTTTTTCGACCAATATTTCGATTTTTTGGAAAAAAATCAGTATTGATTAAAAAATTCATAACTCGGTCATAGATTTTTTGCACAACCTCGAAATTTCTGAAAAGTTGGCATCTTACCTCCTCTAAAACACAAAAAAAGTTTTTTTTTTTGCAAATCAAGTTTTAGTGACAAAAAGTTAAATAAAAAATCGCCAATTTTTTTTACCGTGTATCATTTTTTTCAGTGTAGCCTATATCCATACCTACAACTTTGCCGAAGACACCAAATCGATCAAAAAAAATCCTTCAATAGACACCGATGATGACACTAATGATGCAAAATGGCTTCTTTGGGCATACCGAAAGCGCCAAAAAATTTTAAGTCGGATTAAAAATTACAAAAGAAAAATCGAATGACCGAAAGTTTGTCTGGGCCGAACGGTTCAAATCCAAAGTTTGTATAGAGAATTGAGGCGGTTCGTCGCTGTTGCATACAACCCAAAAATTACAAGCAATACACAGTAAAAACAATCTGTGTAAAATCGCATGCAAAAGCATGCACATCACCTTTGTTAGCAAAAGCATGTGGGTAATTCTCCGCCAACTCACACAGCAGTTTCCCCGACCCCTCTTCGATTTACGTGAAACTTTGTCCTAAGGGGTAACTTTTGTCCCTGATCATGAATCCGAGGTCCATTTTTTGATATCTCGTGACGGAGGAGCGGTACGACCCCTTCAATTTTTGAACATGCAAAAAAAGAGGTATTTTTCAATAATTTGCAGCCTGAAACGGTGATGAGATAGAAATTTGGTGTCAAAGGGACTTTTATGTAAAATTAGACGCCCAATTTGATGGCGTACTCAAAATTCCGAAAAAACGTATTTTTCATCGAAAAAGACACTAAAAACGTTTTAAAAATTCTCCCATTTTCCGTTACTCGACTATAAAAAATGTTGGAACATGTCTAGGGCGTCCAATTTTCCCGGGTTTTGAATTTCCCGGGAAACGGGAAAAATATTTTTGGAATCCCGGAAATTCCCGGGATCCCGGGAAATTTTTGAATCAGTAATAAAATCTATGTTTCATTTTATTTGCTATGTTTTCAAGCTTAAAATCATTGAATTAGCTTAATAATATCAAATGGTTATAATCCTCACTTCAATCTAAACAAAGACGACAGTTTTAAAATAGCCTAAAAGATTTTTTTTTGTCTTTGTGGTGTTTAGAATTTTATATCAACTACTTTTTTTAATTCCAGTATGATTAATCATTTTTTTATTTGCGAATCAAATTACATAATTCTTGAGTTTTTTTTTTAAAAAAAAAAAGGTCCAATCAGCTTTTGTTTTTCATATGTTTATAGGACCTATTCAAAAAAAACTTTGGAATTCTTTCATATTTTTTTCTTTTATATATATTTTATATGACATGACTAAAACAGCTAGAAAACAAACAACGACAATAAATAAAATGATACCAGTCAATGTAAAATTTTAGATAAGTTTTGAATTCATTGTTTTATATAAAACATATTTTACAAATTATCTTCAAGTTACTACCGCCAACCGAGGGAAAATCAAAATTACAGTCTAAATAGGTACAGGAGATTTTAGAGCAATACATTTGGAAGTACAAATTGTTTTGTTCTGTTACTGTTTCAACCGAAGTAGTCCAAAACGTCATGCAAATATTATTTGCTTTAATAGCTGTATTTATTCGTTACATTTGTACGTATTTGCCCTAGATTCCGGTGTTTGATTATAAATAATTTGATATGAGATTTATTTTTTTTTATTTAAAATCGAAAATATACGTAAATATATCCAGTTTTTCAAAAAAATAAAATAATAGAGAAAAATGTAAAGCACTAGGCATTTTGCGGACCTGGTAATTCAAATTATAATATTTTTTCCTTAAATGCCAATTTAATGCTGAGATTTGCTGAATACAAATTTTAATTCATTTTATTGTTCTACTATTTTCACAACCAAATCTGAATTTTCAGACCAAAATATGATTTTTTTTTCAATTTCGGGAATTCCCGGGACAAATTATAGAAAATCCCGGGATTCGGGAATTCCCGGTTTAGGAAAAATCCCGGGATTTTTGTCCCGGGAATTCCCGGGATGGACGCACTAAACATGTCATTTTATGGGAAATTAAATGTACTTTTCGAATCTACATTGACCCAGAAGGGTCATTTTTTCATTTAGGACAAAAATTTTCATTTTAAAATTTCATGTTTTTTCTAACTTTGCAGGGTTATTTTTTAGAGTATAACAATGTTCTACAAAGTTGTAGAGCAAACAATTACAAAAATTTTGATATATAGACATAAGGGGTTTGCTTATAAACATCATGAGTTATCGTGGTTTTACGAAAAAAAGTTTTGAAAAAGTTGGTCGTCATCGATCATGGCCGTTCATGGTCACCCGCGACAGACATGGACAACGCAACAAAGAGAAACGCAAAAAGTAACTTTTTCAAAACTTTTTTTCGTAAAATCGCGATAACTCGTGATGTTTATAAGCAAACCCCTTATGTCTATATATCAAAGAAAAATTAATTGTCTGCTCTACAACTTTGTAGAACATTGTAACACTCTGAAAAATAATCCTGCAAAGTTAGGAAAAACACGAAATTTTAAAATGAAAAATATTGTTCTTAATGAAAAAATAGCCCCACGGGTAGATGTAGATTCAAAAAGCACATTAAATTTCCCATAAAATGACATGTTCCAAAATTTTTTACAGTCGGGTAACGGAAAATGGGAGAATTTTTAAAACGTTTTTAGTGTTTTTTTTGATGAAAAATACGTTTTTTTCGGAATTCTGAGTACGCCATCAAATCGGGCGTCTAATTTTACATAAAAGTCCCTTTGACACCAAATTTCTATCTCATCACCGTAACGGTGGCTGCAAATTATTGAAAAATACCTCTTTTTTCGCATGTTCAAAAATTGAAGGGGTCGTACCGCGATATCAAAAAACGAACCGTCACGAGATATCAAAAAACGAACCTCGGATTTGTGATCAGGGACAAAAGTTACCCCTTAGAACAAAGTTTCACGCAAATCGAAGAGGGGTCAGGGCAACTTTTCCCGATTTCGTGTGAGTTGGTAGAGAATTACCCATCAACCTTTGTTTTAACAAATATCTTTTTTAAACATCAAAATCCATGACATCAAAATTTTCAGTTTCAGTACATTTTTAGATCAAATTATTACCCCGACCTACAAAAAATGACAAAAAAATTACAAAAATTCTCTAACGTTTGTATGAAGTATTTGTGTTGTTCGGTTTTCTTACATATTGCATACAACCCAAAAATTGCATGCAATATGTAAGAGAACCGAACAACCATAGAATAGAGAAAGATAGAATTGCCACTCATTTACCGATTGGGGGACAAAACTGTGCTGCCTAACTGATGCCAGCGGCGAAACGGGGAACTACAACACCCTGCGCATAATACTGCCAAGAATGTGGAGAACTGGTTGGCACATATATATTATTCATTAAAAATGTAAAATGATTTTAAAAAACATGGAAAACAAATCAAAACAATTATGAAAATTCAAGATAAGTGCATCCCTTAACTAGGATTTTTTTTAAAATAAGATTAAATGATTTTTATTTCGCATCAGCATCTTTTTTTTTCTAAATTCCAAGATTATGCCAAATAAGTTGACACCCGTTTTCACTTCTCCAAGACATCTGTTTTGTCATGTTGACATTTCGTTGTCGCTGTCAAACCAAGTGAAGAACCGGAAGAGGAAAAGACTATTTTGCCGTTCGGAGTGAAGAAAAGTGGTCGTGGTGTTCCAGCTTGAAGATTCTGAGGAAGAAACCCGGCCACGCCGGCAACGGTTCCCGAGTTGTGCTTGACGTCGACGGGCTCCTCCTCTTGCTCGTTGTCCGCCTTGCCTTGCCTGTTGCGTGTTTCGACCATGATTTGCATCAAATTTTCGTCATGGCGCTCGACAGGCGCTTCTCCTTGCGGGTAACGTCCAGCAGGGTGGCGTCCGGGTATTTCTTCAGGAATTTTTCAATCGTGTAGCACTGCGAAATTGCCGAGAACCTTTAAGCAGGCACCCACGAGATTCGCCCGGGCAGGTTAGGCGGAAAGTACTAGAAGTCTTCACCGTGTTCCGGAACGTATGCAGTATGACGCAGTCTTCTTCCGGCTTAAAATCTTGTTTCTCAGTGGCATCTTCTTCACCACTTTGTTCCAATCACTCGGTTCTCGTCGACCAACCTGACCAGCAAAGCCTCCGCACTCCAACTTAAACCGCAATTTGCGCCCAATCCTAACGTTCAACCGCCTTCACTAGTCTCGTCTTTTCACCCAGCTTCCAAGCACCATTTCACATTTTTGATCGCCAACTGAACGTCAACAAGCCTTTTTCCATCTGTCACTGTCAAACAAAACGCACCCTCCAGAATGCACAGGGCAGTTCCATCAAAGTGCACAGTGCGCATTTCGACTGAAGTTCCCCGTTTCGAGCAGTGGTGGCGCTGTCGGCAGTGTCGCTTGACGTTTACAAGGGGGAATCGGCAAGTGGCAATTCTACCTATCTCTATTCTATGGAACAACACAAATACTCCATACAAAATTTAGAGAAAAGCCATTCGGCCCAGGCAAAATATTTTTGAAAAAATCAAATTGCACGTGATTCTGGGAACCCCAAAGTTCATGCTTCTCCTCGAATTGTGTCTGCGCAGAAATTTTGTTGGTTGGTGTTATTATTTGGCCTGCCGGCCTGCCCTGGCATGATTGCTTTTGCCGCAAAATTAAGTTCCCGCGAGCCCCCGTTTTGTTTTTGCGGTTTCGAGCAACGTTTGATTTGTTTTCCGGGGGAAGTCGGTTGGGTGAAATAGAAGTTGCATTAAATTGGCACCCCCGTTTCATTGATTTCAGTGGCGTGAAGTTGTGATGATTTGCAGTGTTTATAATGTTTATTAAAGTTCATGTTTTCAGATATAAAAAAAATCACCGTTTGCCTTTGCTTATTCCGAGCTTATTACCTTCCTGTATCACCCAGCGACTGATCAAATTTCACCAACTCATCCTAAACAATTCCGCTGAGCTCGCGATATTTAATTTTCCCACTCAATCAACCGGCAAGTTGGCCAAGTTTTGCATTCCACCCGTCCGTCCCTTCCTTCCAACTATTTTCGCTGAAAACTTTAAGCCCCGCATTCACTTCCGGAAATTAAGCTTAGTTGCTGACTGCGGAAGAGGGTGCAAAGTTTAATGAATCTGCCAATTTCAGACCAAAACCCAAACCGGGGAGCCATTGGAATTGATAAAGTTTCGCCACGCTCTCAGTACTGATGCTAGTTTTGATCTGAGAGGACAAGGAGAGGGGGCGGGAAGGGATTTGGAAAATCAGCAAGCCAATCTCAATTTCGATGAATTCCGCTAATTTGCAGCGAAAAGTTGGTGTTGAAGTTGGCTGCAAATTGTTTGTGCTAAAAGTTTTATGCTTTATTGAAAAATCACATTTTTCTTTATTTTTAAATGTTCATTAAACAATAAACAATAAATCTTCATCAAATTTAAATTGAATTTTCATTAAAAATTCATTAAATGCATTAATTTTATGAAATTTCCACCAATTTTTCATAACATTTTCATAATATTTTTATGAAATTTTCATTCAATTCTCATATTATTTTAATTAAATTTTCTTAAAATATTCATTAAATTTTTAATAAATTTTCAAAACAAAATTTCATAAACTTTAAATGAAATTTTCATTAAGTTTTCATTATATTTTCATAAAAGTTTCATATAATTTTTATAAATTTTTCACTCAATTTACATTAAATTTTCATCAAGATTTTATAACATTTTTATAAAATTTTCATAAAATTTTCATAAAATTTTCATAAAATTTTCATAAAATTTTCATAAAATTTTCATAAAATTTTCATGCAACTTTGATACAATTTTCACAAAATTTTCATAAAATTTTCATAGAATTTTCATAAAATTTTCATGCAACTTTGATACAATTTTCATGAAATATAATTTAATTTTCATTAACTTTTCAATAATTATTCATAAATTTTTATAAATTTTCATTCAATTTCTAATAAATTTTCATTAATTTTTCATCAAATTTTCTTAAAATTTTACTAAATCATCATTCAATTTTCATGAAATTTTCATCAAATTTTCATTTAATAAATAATTAATAATTCAAAAATTAAAAAAAAATAATAAAATTTTCATTTAACTTTCATTTGATTTTCATTAAATTTTCATTAAATTATCAAAAAATAATCTTAAAATTTTTCATTAAATTTCCATGAAATTTCATTAAAATTTTCATGAAATTTGCAATAAATTTTCATCAAACTTTTTTAAAATTTCATAAAATCATCATTAAATCTCCATTAAATTATCATTAAATTAATGATTAATAATTCAATATTTTTTTTTTAAATTAATAAAATTTTCATTTAACTTTCATTTGATTTTCATTAAATTTTCGTGAAATTTTCAAAAAAAAATCATAAAACTTTTCATTTAATTTCCATGAAATTTCAATAAAATTTTCATGAAACTTGCAATAAATTTTCATATAATTTTCAGTAAATTTTCATTTAATTTCTTGAAATTTTCAGAATTTTTTTTTTGAAATTTTCATTCAATTTTCATTATTTTTTTAAATAAATTTTTATTGAATTGTCATTAAATTTGAAAAAAAATTTGTGAAAATTTATAAAATGTTCATAAAATATTAATAATTTTTCTTTAAATTAAATTTTCATAAATTAATCATAAAAATTTTATACAATTTTCATTTAATTTAAGTTTCTTTACAATTTCATAAAATTTTTATTTAATTTTCATTTAATTTTCTTTAAATTTTCATAAAATTTACATAAATTTTTATTAAATTTGCGTTAAATTTTCATAAAGTTTTCATGAAATTTTCATTAAGTTTTTATGTAATTTTTATTTATTTTTTATTAAATTTTTATTTAATTTTCTTTAAATTTTCTTTGAATTTTCTTTAAATTTTCTTTAAATTTTCTTTAAATTTTCTTTAAATTTTCTTTAAGTTTTCTTTAAATTTTCTTTAACTTTTCAATAAATTTTCATTAAATTTTCATTAAACTTTCATAAAATTTTCATTAAATTTTCTACACAAATCTTTTAAGTTTCATTAAATTGTTTTTCGTTACATTATTGATTTATTTTTTTCTTAACTGTTTTTCGTTTTTCTTCATATTTTCTATATTTTTTTTATTTTCTTCACATTTGTTTAAAAAAATATGTTACGTGAATGTTTCTTAAAATTATTTTCATTTTAACCCTCTACTGCCCAAATATTTTTTCGAATTTTTTTTTCCTTGTTCAGGAGTTCATTTTGAGCAACTTTTGTTCTACGAAAAACTTTACTTCTTTTGTTTTATGTTTTTCTTGTGTCTTTTTTAGTTTTTCAATTTGCATTTATCATGTTTTATTTATTTACGGTACTCTCGGTGCTCAGCAAGATCCTGGAACAACTCCTCGTGGGACGTATAACGGATTACCTTCTCAAAAAGAAGTTGTTATACACGCATCAGTACGGGTTCCGGACAGGATCCAGCACCTTAACAGCAGCTATCGAGCTCGTGGACGAGATCTACGAGGCCTTCGATGAACGCAAAATCGTGGGTGTCTGTTTCCTGGACCTCCGTAAAGCGTTCGATACCATCGACCATGACGTGCTGCTCAAGAAGTTGGACTGCCATGGTGTTCGGGGGAAATCAAACGACCTGATCAAGGACTACCTGACTGACCGGAAACAGTACGTCGTAACGAATGGAGCATGCAGCGATGTCCGAGGGATGTCAGTCAGGGTACCCCAAGGGAGTAATCTGGGGCCGCTTCTCTTTCTGGTTTACATCAACGATTTATACAAGCTGAAACTCCATGGGAAGCCTCGCTTGTTTGCCGACGACACCTCTCTATCATATGTCGGTATTGAAGCTGACTCCATCGTTGAAAAAATGACGGAAGATTTGAACAAACTGCTTGGATACTTCGCTGAGAACGTGTTGTCCTTAAACTTGTCAAAAACCAACTTTATGCTGTTCCATACCCCTCACCGGACGTTAGACCCCTACAGAGAGCTGATCGTGAACAGCACAAGGATCGAGGAAGCTGAAACATTCAAATATCTCGGCCTCATCTTCGATAGACATCTGAAATGGACCCCTCATCAAATGCCTGCAGAGAAGCCTCAGCTCTATGTGTGGTCTTCTATGGAAGGTGTCAAAGTACGTCCCAACAAAGCAATTGGTTGACATGTACCACGCGTTCGTCCAGTCGAAGCTGCAATATCTGGTGTCGATTTGGGAAATGCTGCCAAGACCGCTCTAAAACCGCTGCAATCTACACAAAATCGTTGCTTGAAGGCTGTTTTCCGAAACCCAGGCTCCATGCAACACTTGAACTCTTCAATGATGCTCCTCCATCAATTTTTCCTGTCCTGGCACTAAGTCACCTGCAGAGTCTTCTCCAAGTGCACAACATGCTGTTCAAGCCAAAAGCCCACCACAATCAATCGCTCGAGAAAGTCAACCACAAATACACATTAAGAAGCAAAGGAAATCTAGTCCTCAAACGGCCTAGAACTGAAGCTGGAAAAACAACATTTGCATACCAAGCAAAAAGCGCATAATGCACTTCCTGCCAACCTGAAATCTGAACGAAATTTCCAGAAATTCAAAGGCGAAGTGAAAGTCCTCATTAGAAGTCGTCTCTCCAGTTTCCTCATCTAATGCCAAATCCCACTCCCGGTTACTCCTCAAATCCGATCCACCTTGCCCAGAAAGCAACCATGCAACAAAATAAATGCTTAGTGAGATATCACATTGCCACCGATGATAAGCAAGTAGTGTCAACAAAACTTCAACACCCCTTAAAAGAGATGCTCAATCTCACTGGGGTGTCAGTTGGTTCCCTGCTAAACTTTTCGCAAAACCTGTGATTTAATCAAAACTAATGCATACATTGCATTCATCTGCTTATTTCGTTTCCGCCACCCACCGCCGCCAAGCCGCCACCGCCCACCGCCCGCCACCCACCGCTATCGACCGCCGCTCACCAGCCAACAAATCACCGAATATTTAGGCATATGTAAAAGTAGATTGATGTAAATTGTAAAATAATTGTAAAGATGCAAAAATAGCATAAGGCAAATCGAGCCTAACCTTACTCCAGTAAGGTAGGTGAATATTCCTAGCATGTATGCTGCGAAGTGCGAAATTCAGCCTTAAAAAAAAAAAAAAAAAAAAAAAAAAATATTTGTTTTTTTTTTTGTAGTATTTGGCCTATTTTATTACCTCCTATCATTACATTTTGCCTATCTTTTTTTCATGTTTTTATAGCCACTTTTTCGTATTTTTACATTATAAGCATGTTAAATGCGTTAACATGTTTAATCATTTGTGCAAATTTCAAAATTCCTTTCCTTGTCAATTGTTTATACTTTTTATATAAATCTGACGAAAATTCTTAGATAATTTTTTACATATATTTGAGTAAAACATAACTGCGACAGGTTTGCAAAATTTTCAATTAATTCAATTATTTTGTCATGCTTTTAAAAGAATCAAATTTGCTCTCGACAGACATCATTATCGCAGTGTCAATAAAAATTGTTTGTAAACTTTGCACCACAGAAATCCATCCACTCCCGTGGGTGGGACAAACACACCGGCATTGATTTGAACAAACGTCATTAAATCATCTCCCAAATGGATAAAATAAACGCTCGTTCAACCGCAAATTTGCCAACAACAAAAAAAGGAACAGTTGCACAAACTTTGCACACCAGCAGAGATTGCATACCTGGAGATTTACATTCGCGCGGCTATCATTAAAACGTTTATTTATTTGTATGACCTGGGCTGCTGATGTTTTTATTTTCCACTCAAATTGGCCGATTTCGGTCGCTTTGTCTCACTGTTGTTGTTTCGACCAGGTGTGTGGGGCCGGGCGTTGGGAAAGGCAAATGTTTCAATCTCGTTATGAAGAGCAAACATGGCTGCCAACATCATGACTGCAAACTCTGCGGCAAAAGCTCGATTCTCTGGGCAAGGCCGTAGGAAGGGGGCAGTTTTTACGGCCGTTTGGAGTAATTTTCAGCGCAAACATTGTACTTGTTTTCATTGTCATTTGGACTCGAAGAACCGGACGATGAGGTGAATTTGTCTCAAAAAAAAAAAAAAAAACCGAAGATCAAACAGCAAAAAGCAAAAGCAAAAGCAAAAGCAAAAGCAAAAGCAAAAAGCAAAAAGCAAAAGCAAAAGCAAAAGCAAAAAGCAAAAGCAAAAGCAAAAAGCAAAAGCAAAAAGCAAAAGCAAAAGCAAAAACAAAACCGAAGATCAAAAGCAAAAGCAAAAGCAAAAGCAAAAGCAAAAAGCAAAAGCAAAAGCAAAAGCAAAAGCAAAAAGCAAAAAGCAAAAGCAAAAAGCAAAAAGCAAAAGCAAAAAGCAAAAGCAAAAACAAAACCGAAGATCAAAAAGCAAAAGCAAAAGCAAAAGCAAAAAGCAAAAGCAAAAAGCAAAAGCAAAAAGCAAAAAGCAAAAGCAAAAGCAAAAGCAAAAGCAAAAAGCAAAAGCAAAAGCAAAAAGCAAAAGCAAAAACAAAAGCAAAAGCAAAAGCAAAAGCAAAAAGCAAAAGCAAAAGCAAAAGCAAAAACAAAAAGCAAAAGCAAAGCAAAAGCAAAAGCAAAGCAAAAGCAAAAGCAAAGCAAAAGCAAAAAGCAAAAAGCAAAAGCAAAAGCAAAAGCAAAAGCAAAAAGCAAAAGCAAAAGCAAAAGCAAAAGCAAAAGCAAAAAGCAAAAAGCAAAAAGCAAAAACAAAAGCAAAAAGCAAAAAGCAAAAGCAAAAGCAAAAGCAAAAGCAAAAACAAAAAAAAGCAAAAGCAAAAAAAAAAAGCAAAAGCAAAAAGCAAAAGCAAAAAGCAAAAGCAAAAGCAAAAGCAAAAGCAAAGCAAAAAGCAAAAGCAAAAAGCAAAGCAAAAAGCAAAAGCAAAAGCAAAAGCAAAAGCAAAAACAAAAGCAAAAGCAAAAAGCAAAAGCAAAAAGCAAAAGCAAAAGCAAAAGCAAAAAGCAAAAGCAAAAGCAAAAACAAAAGCAAAAAGCAAAAGCAAAGCAAAAGCAAAAAGCAAAAACAAAAACAAAAGCAAAAACAAAAGCAAAAACAAAAAGCAAAAACAAAAAGCAAAAGCAAAAGCAAAAAGCAAAAAGCAAAAGCAAAAACAAAAGCAAAAGCAAAAGCAAAAGCAAAGCAAAAAGCAAAAGCAAAAGCAAAAGCAAAAGCAAAAGCAAAAAGCAAAAAGCAAAAAGCAAAAGCAAAAAGCAAAAGCAAAAGCAAAAAGCAAAAAGCAAAAGCAAAAGCAAAAAGCAAAAGCAAAAAGCAAAAGCAAAAGCAAAAGCAAAAGCAAAAGCAAAAGCAAAAACAAAAGCAAAAGCAAAAAGCAAAAGCAAAAAGCAAAAAGCAAAAGCAAAAAGCAAAAAGCAAAAACAAAAGCAAAAGCAAAAAGCAAAAGCAAAAGCAAAAAGCAAAAAGCAAAAGCAAAAACAAAAGCAAAAAGCAAAAGCAAAAAGCAAAAACAAAAGCAAAAAGCAAAAGCAAAAAGCAAAAAGCAAAAACAAAAGCAAAAGCAAAGCAAAAGCAAAAAGCAAAAGCAAAAAGCAAAAGCAAAAAGCAAAAACAAAAGCAAAGCAAAAAGCAAAAACAAAAGCAAAAAGCAAAAACAAAAGCAAAAAGCAAAAACAAAAGCAAAAACAAAAGCAAAAAGCAAAAGCAAAAAGCAAAAGCAAAAAGCAAAAGCAAAAAGCAAAGCAAAAGCAAAAAGCAAAAACAAAAAGCAAAAAAAAAAAACAAAAAAAAGCAAAAAGCAAAAGCAAAAACAAAAGCAAAAAGCAAAAGCAAAAGCAAAAACAAAAGCAAAACAAAAGCAAAAAAAAAAAGCAAAAAGCAAAAGCAAAAGCAAAAGCAAAAAGCAAAAGCAAAAGCAAAGCAAAAGCAAAAAGCAAAAGCAAAAGCAAAAAGCAAAAACAAAAAGCAAAAAGCAAAGCAAAAGCAAAAAGCAAAAGCAAAAGCAAAAAGCAAAAGCAAAAGCAAAAGCAAAAGCAAAAGCAAAAGCAAAAGCAAAAGCAAAAAGCAAAAGCAAAGCAAAAGCAAAAGCAAAAAAAAAGCAAAAAGCAAAAGCAAAAAGCAAAAGCAAAAGCAAAAACAAAAGCAAAAGCAAAAACAAAAGCAAAAAGCAAAAGCAAAAAGCAAAAACAAAAGCAAAGCAAAGCAAAAAGCAAAAAGCAAAAAGCAAAAACAAAAACAAAAGCAAAAGCAAAAAGCAAAAAGCAAAAAAAAAAGCAAAAGCAAAAGCAAAAGCAAAAAGCAAAAGCAAAAAAAAGCAAAAAGCAAAAAGCAAAAACAAAAGCAAAGCAAAAGCAAAAACAAAAGCAAAAGCAAAAGCAAAAGCAAAAGCAAAAGCAAAAACAAAAGCAAAAGCAAAAGCAAAAGCAAAAGCAAAAGCAAAAGCAAAAGCAAAAGCAAAAGCAAAAGCAAAAGCAAAAGCAAAAACAAAAGCAAAAACAAAAGCAAAAGCAAAAGCAAAAGCAAAAGCAAAAGCAAAAGCAAAAGCAAAAGCAAAAGCAAAAGCAAAAAGCAAAAAGCAAAAAGCAAAAAGCAAAAAGCAAAAAGCAAAAAGCAAAAAGCAAAAAGCAAAAAACAAAAAGCAAAAAGCAAAAAGCAAAAAGCAACAGACAACAGATAACAGACAACAGACAACAGACAACAGACAACAGACAACAGACAACAGACAACAGACAACAGACAACAGACAACAGACAACAGACAACAGACAACAGACAACAGACAACAGACAACAGACAACAGACAACAGACAACAGACAACAGACAACAGACAGCAGACAACAAACAACAGACAACAGACAAAAAAATTGTCTCGATTCACTTTTCTTTACGGTCCCTTCATTTGTTTACTCAACATTGGCTAGTATTCTCAGAGATTTTTCATTTTTTGTATATAAATACCTTTTGTTTCACTCATTTCCGGCCTGCTGCTGCTTCGTTTCGGTTCGTTTTGCTTGGTCCTTCCCAAATGAGTCCTTTGGTTGGCTGGCTGGGGAGTTTGCAAAAATGGGACTTTTTGCTGCTCTGGAAAGGCACACATACACACTGCAAATACAAGCTGTTTGAAATGCACAAATAAAATAACGACCAAATACACACACACACGCCATGCCAACCAGGGTTGTGAACGTGAATGAGTTTGCCGGTGTGTGGGTGTGTACATGTGAGTGTGGGTGATGTTTGTTTTGCGATAATTTCTCTGTTTGATTTTTACAGCCAGTTATGGCCCGGATTTGTTTGAGATTCATTTTTTTGTTCTTTTTTTTTTTGTTGATACGCTTTTTTTGTACTTTGCTTGCATTCGGTTAAATGTCATAATCGTAGGACTGGGAATTGAAATTGATCCGAATGTTGGAGGAAAAGTTAAAACAGGCTCGGAACTAAATTGATACTCATTCTCAATATTTGGTAAATTTATTTTCTTATTTGGTATTTAAATAGTTTTGAAAGGCATTATTTTTACGTCATTAAAAAACACAAGAAACACTTGATACCAAACTCGTGTACACCCCTCAGCTTTCAACTACTTCCCGCTAACTCACCTTGTTACCATTGACGATTCCGTTCGAGGTTAAGGTGACGACAGTTCCAGGGGGGAGGCTGTGAAGGCAAACGACACGACGCGACCCCACGGCAGTTGTAAAACAAGGTAACGCAGAGCTTGAGTGATTTTTTGTTGCTCCGTCGTAATCGGGACCATCCAGGACTCACACTCTCTTCCCGGTCCCGGCCGCCATTATCGTAAATAAAAGATTACGCTGTAAAATGGGTGTCACCTTGCCTGGGCGGAACGTCCCGGGGTTGTTTTCCCCGGAATTGCCCCGGATGATCCCGTCAAGATTGCCGCTCGCAGTCGTTTCGTTTGTGGTTGGTGGAATATAAAAATAAAACACAACATAAAGTGGCGAGCAAGTTCAGATTAAGTGTGCGTTTCCTGGATGCGTTGGATGCAGCGGGGAAAAAAGTCTTAAGGTCAGACTAAAACAAGATATGGAAGGCCTTTTCGACGTCATGAGATCTAAAACCTGTTTGAATGTTGCTGATTATTAATCTAAATAAGGTAAAATTGTTTAAAACCAGCAATTATACAAAAAATATAATTAAAACTCAAACTTTTGAACTCGACCTTCACCGATTTGTTACAAACTTGGAGGGAATGTCATATATCGTTTGTGAACAGTAGAGCGTCCAATTTCCCGGGATCACAAAATTCCCGGGAAACGGGAAATTTTCAACCGATTTCCCGGGATATCCCGGGAATTCCCGGGAAATTTAATTTTTTTTTAAATTGTTCTAATCTTGGTTCTGAATAATATTTTGCACCAAAATTGTCCTATTCGCTTTAATGGTTAAAATAAGTGAAAAGATCAACTGATAGCTTGACTCCAGAGCAACTCTCATTTTTATTTTTTGTATTTTTTGATTTGACTTATACTTTGTGGGGGCCTTCCCTATGACCAAATAAGCTATTTTGCGTCATTGGTTCATCTATACAAGTCTCCATACAATTTTGGCTGCTGTCCATACAAAAATGGTATGTAAATATTCAAACAGCTGTAACTTTTGAATGAATTTTCTGATCAATTTGTAGTCTTCGGCAAAATTGTAGGTATTGTTAAGGACCTTTGAGAAAAAAATATAACTCAATTTCCCAAAATAAATGGGCGTAATATTCAATATTTGGCCCTTTTAAAATGTTAGTCTAGATTTAAAAAAATTCAAAATATTTTTTTCGAAAAGATCGGAAAATTTCACGAATGTTTCATGCATTAACATTGATAATCGGACCATTATTTGCTGAGACATCGTCATTAGAAAATGGTGGGTTATTTTGGTAAGATTAAGAAAACTTCAATTTTCGTGTTTCTTTTTCTTAAAGCGGCTCTATATCAGCAACCCGAGGTCCAATCTTCAATGTCTCTTAGACAATTTTACAGCAAATTTCCTGAAATTAAAAAAAAAAAATTTGAAATGGTCACTTATGATCACTATTTTTAAAAATTGAAAAACTGCAAATATTTCGCTAAAATCAAGCTTTCGGTGGCTATATCTTGAAAACGGAGCCCTTTATAAAAAAAATCTGTACAGTGCTTTTCGATAGCAAATTCAATTTCGCATTAAAAATTAATTTCAAATTTGTTTTTGCATAAAACTTCGATTTTTTCCAAAAATCACTATTTTTTCAAAAATTCATAACACGGCGGCAGATTTTTTGACCATGTTTCTCTATGGCTGATTTTTGTCCCCTAAAACATATCAAAAAATCTCGAAAATAAAAAAAAAACGTATTTTGGGAAATTGAGTCTTAGTGAAAATAAAGTTGATAAAAAAAATCTGCAAATTTTTTTGTCCGTGTCCTCATTTTTTTCTTAAAAGTCCTCAAACTTTGCCGAAGACACCAGAAAATCATAAAATTCACTCAAAAGTTACAGCTGTTTGAATATTTACATACCATTTTTGTATGGACAGCAGCCAAAATTGTATGGAGACTTGTATGGATGAACCAATGACACAAAATAGTTTATTTGGTCATAGGGAAGGCCCCCACAAAGTTTGAGTCAAATAAAAAAATACAAATAAAGTCCATTTACGGTTTTGGTAGAGAATTGCTCTCCATGGAAAAAATCATACAAATACAAGAAAATGTATATTTGGTCTAATTTTATAAGCTCAAATCGTACTATAAGTCAAAAAATGATCTCTGGTATTTTTTGTTGAAAAGTATTTTTTCATCAAAGTGTTTGGACAGTAAGCAAAATGAGTCCATTCTCCACATTCTTAAAAAAAAAAATTTGCCTCTGTGACCAGTTTGAGAGAGTATGGTTTCATCATTCATCATTCAGAAATTATTTTTTTCATAACAAATAACTTTTCTAAACCAGATTATACTGGTTTCAGCTCTTGAACAAAATTGTTAAACTTTTTAGTTTTTCCTTTAAAGTTAGATTTTTCGGGCACCTCTTAAACGATAAATACAAATTATATTTGAATGGTTTTTTCACATGGTTTTCAAGTTTATAATTGATTTCTGTTAAACGTTTTTTCATAGAATTTGAACATGATTTGAATTATACGATAAATTGTTATCATTTCACTACCACTCTTTTATTTTATTTTATTTTTTCATATTAATCCTTCTAACACCCATTGTTGTACCAGTGCTGCATAATTCTTTTACTCTAAATTGACAATTTTTGAACGAATTGAAGTAATTCGTCTTGCAAAAACCTTTTTGAAATATTTTATGTTACCATTTAATTTTTCATCAAATTTGATCATGGTAAACAAAAACGTAAGCAATCTCAATTTTGCTTTGGCGGCAAAGGGTTTAATTTTTTTTATATATCCAATTATTCATCAAAAAGTTTACCTGAATTGTAACAGTTTATTTTCATTAAGCAAGGTCTATTTTCAGTTGCTTCAGAAATTAATCTTGAAATTAAATTGACAATTTCAAAAAATTGGGTCCAAAAAATTTAGAAAATGTATACTTTCGCTTGAATTTTGGGAATTCCCGGGAAATTTATAAATTTCCCGGGAAACGGGAAATATTTTTTTACGGGAAATCCCGGAAATTCCCGAAAAAAAATTTCCCGGGACGGGGAATAAGACGCTCTAGTGAACAGCTATCCGTAGTTTGGTGTAGTATGGATCATCCGCCAGTTGGTTTGGTTTCTAAAAATCTGTTTTACGCAAAAAAAATCGCAAATATTAGAGAAAAAAACTTTTGTCTGGTTGATTTTCAATTGAAATTGTCCCTTAAATTTGTAAAAAAATATTAACCAGCGATTTTTTTCAGATATTATTTTTCAGTGGAGGATAAGCAAAGTTATATAGAAGCTGGAAAACACGAACAAGACTAACCTTTTTTTCGAAAGATCTCACCAAGACAAGAAATAAAAGATCTTCTAATTCAATTTCCTTAACCCCGGGGTTCAAAAGTTACATACAGACAGATGAAGTTTGAGCATTTTGGGTAAAAAATCATCACAGAATCATATTTTTGATATTTCTTATATTTATAATAAAATCATTATTTTGTCCGGCCCTCGCCTGCTTATCAAATTTTTCAATGACTAAGTTGAATCTCTTAGTTTTCAAAATATTATTTTAATATCAAACTGACACATTATTGAACAGATATTGATTTATATCATTCAAATTGTATGTGATGGTTTAGCAAGCAAAGTTTCAAACCTTTGGGCTAAAAAATCCATATTACGCTCTTTTAAAATGTTAATCTCGGTTTAAAAATTTTGGAAATTTTTTTTTAAAAGATCGAAAAATTTCACGAATGTTTCATATTTTAACATTGTAAATAGGACCATTAGTTACTGAGAAATCGTTATTAGAAAACGGTGGGTTGTTTGGGTGAGACTTATCATTTGCATGGAAATATCTCAGCAACTGAGGGTCGTATTAACAAAGTTCAAAAAAGCAAAATATAGAGAATTTTCTCAGCTCTTCAAAAATATTTTTTTCAAAGGTGGGCAAACACGTGCACTAATTTTACAAATTGAAAAACATCGACTATTTTCAAAAAAGTTACCTGAAAATGGCTTTGGCTTTGCACCAAGCTTTATCAAAATTTCACTACAGTACTTTTTGATTGCAAATTCGATTTTACATCGAAAAATAAAGTTGAAAATTTTTTGCGATCAATATTTCGATTTTTTGAAAAAATCAGTATTGATTAAAAATGTCATAACTGCGTCAGTGATTTTTTGCACAACCTGGAAATTTCTAAAAATTTGGCATTTGATGTCCTCTAAAACATATCAAAAAATGAAAAAACAAATATAAAAAAATAGTGTTTTTTTTTTGCAAATCAAGTTTTAGTGACAAAAAAATAAATAAAAAATCTCCAATTTTTTTTTACCGTGTATTTTTTTTTCAGTGTAGTCCATATCCATACCTGGGTAATTCTCTACCAACTCACACGAAATCGGGGAAAGTTGCCCCGACCCCTCTTCGATTTGCGTGAAACTTTGTCCTAAGGGGTAACTTTTGTCCCTGATCACGAATCCGAGGTCCGTTTTTTGATATCTCGTGACGGAGGAAATGTTTTCAATAATTTGCAGCCTGAAACGGCGATGAGATGGAAATTTGGTGTCAAAGGGACTTTTATGTATAATTAGACGCCCGATTTGATGGCGTACTCAGAATTCCGAAAAAACGTATTTATAATCGAAAAAACACTAAAAAAGTTTTAAAGATTCTCCCATTTTCCGTTACTCGACTGTAAATTTTTGGAACATGTCATTTTCTGGGAAATTTAATGTACTTTTCGAATCTACATTGACCCAGAAGGGTAATTTTTTCATTTAGAACAAAAATTTTCATTTTAAAATTTCGTGTTTTTTCTAACTTTGCAGGGTCATTTTTTAGAGTGTAACAGTGTTCTACAAAGTTGTAGAGCAGACAATTACAAAAAATTTGATATATAGACATAAGGAGTTTGCTTATAAACATGACGAGTTATCGCGATTTTACGAAAAAAAGTTTTGAAAAAGTTACTTTTTGCGTTTCTCTTTGTATCGTCGTCCGTGTCTGACGCGGGTGGCGATGAATGGCCATGATCGACGACGACCAACTTTTTCAAAACTTTTTTTTCGTAAAATCGCGATAACTCGTGATGTTTACAAACAAACCCCTTATGTCTATATATCATTTTTTTGTAATTGTCTGCTCTACAACTTTGTAGAACATTGTTACACTCTAAAAAATAACCCTGCAAAGTTAGAAAAAACACGAAATTTTAAAATGAAAATTTTTGTTCTAAATGAAAAAATGACCCTTCTGGGTCAATGTAGATTCGAAAAGTACATTAAATTTCCCATAAAATGACATGTTCCAAAATTTTTTACAGTCGAGTAACGGAAAATGGGAGAATTTTTAAAACTTTTTTAGTGTTTTTTTCGATTAAAAATACGTTTTTTCGGAATTCTGAGTACGCCATCAAATCGGGCGTCTTATTTTACATAAAAGTCCCTTTGACACCAAATTTCTATCTCATCACCGTTTCAGGCTGCAAATTATTGAAAAACACCTCTTTTTTCGCATGTTCAAAAATTGAAGGGGTCGTACCGCCCCTCCGTCACGAGATATCAAAAAACGTTCCTCGGATTCGTGATCAGGGACAAAAGATACCCCTTAGGACAAAGTTTCACGAAAATCGAAGAGGGGTCGGGGCAACTGCTGTGTGAGTTGGCGGAGAATTACCCACCTACAATATGGCCGAAGACACCAAACCGATCAAAAAATTTCTTTAAAAAAAAAACATATTTTTGAATTTTCATACATCATTTTTGTATGGACAGCTGCCAAACTAATGATACAAAATGGCTTCTTTGGGCATACCGAAGGCTCCAAAAAAGTTTCAGCTGGGTTAAAAAATACAAAACAAAATTGAATGACCGAAATCTGAGAGAACTGCTCAGCTACCATTGCACCACGGTAAAGTGGAAAAAAATTGCTTGACAATCCAAACAACAAGGAATCGATCTCGGTTGTGAGCTTCATGTTTTTAAATTTATTTAAAATTCAATGAGTCCAGAATTTTCTCATTGGGAGCAGATGGGAATCGAAACCAGGACCATTCGCTTTCAAAGCAAACATCGTAATTAGGCCACGAATGCTCCTTAAAAATCGCTCACCGGGATCTATTGGAATAAACCCCTGGCCAATTGGCATAAGAGGCGAGTTATAACACGTTTTATAGTAAAAAATATTTAAGCAGCTGTCAATTAGTACATTTTGACAGTTTTTCAGTTAGGTTTTTCCGTAAAACACATTTTAACTCATCGAGGTATAAGGCCTGTTTAATAAAAAAAAAATGATTTATTCAAATTGTGAATATCTGCAAACCGAAAAATAATAGTTTCAACTACCAAAAATACGGGAAACTATCCTAACTCAAATGAAACAACTTCCAGAACACATTTCAAAAGCTTTTCCAGTTAATTGAATAGCAATGGCTCAACTTCCAAAGCAGTTTAAATACCACTTTCACTTTCTCAAAACATCGATTCCATCAAGAATCGAAATCCATCCTGTCGCCTCCTCAAAACCCAAAGTTCCCAACTCGCTGCGAAACTTTCCCACTATTTACAGTTAATACCGTTCAAGATTGAACAACTTTCGGAGTTCATTGATATTGGAACCTACCCTGCCATCTTCAACGAATGTGTATTTCAACATATGTCAGCCATTTCTGAGGAAGCGTTGGGAAATCGTCGTCGTCATCGAACGAAATTAGAGTCCACCACATCCAGGTGGTGGGTCTCGTGGCGCAGGGGTAGCGGCTTCGGCTGCCGATCCCGATGATGCTATGAGACGCGGGTTCGATTCCCGCCTTATCCACTGAGCTTCTATCGGATGGTGAAGTAAAACGTCGGTCCCGGTTTCTCCTGTCTCGTCAGAGGCGCTGGAGCAGAAATCCCACGTTAGAGGAAGGCCATGCCCCGGGGGGCGTAGTGCCAATAGTTTCGTTTTTACATTCAGGGTAGGTAGCACTGCTGCTCGTGTCCCATTAGGAAAACTGTCTCTCTCACTCTGCTGTGAGCCAAAGCCAGCAATCATCCCTTATAATCACGTCCCGCAGAACCATTTCGATCCCACTCACATGGTGAGGTTTGTTTGTGAGACCAATGTGGAGGAGGTTTTGGAAGAGGCTAAAATTTTAAAATTTGATCTTATTTTAAAATAAATTTAAATCCGTTTTGAACAACAAATTATAAGTCTTCATTTAATTTTGAATTCAGAAAGTAAAATCTAAATTTTCAAAACGTTCTTCAAAATCACCTCTTCTAAAACATCCTCCGAGATATATGCTGCGGACCGGGGACTCGCACGCTTAATGTACGGGCAATTTCGTACTGCGACAGAAAACCCTCAATTTTCCGGCGCAAAACATCCCCGGGAAGCCTCTGTGCCGTGTCGGCGTCCTTGTCCGTCGCATTTTGCCATTGAAACGGAAATAAAATCTAAATTTAATCCATTAAAGAAAACCATACCATTATGCCGAAGTGAGCTCCCAGTTCCTCAACCCCCCTCCTCGACTTTTCAGTCGCGTTTCGCGTGTGGGTCGGAAAAGTGAGTGGCACTTAGTCTGTCCAACCCCCACCCACACACGTGCGGCTCTGGAAAATGTCGCGGTTTTTCCTGCCAAATTGCGACACGATGCGGATTCGCACTTTGTGGGAGTCGGGGACAAAAAAAATGTGAGAGAAAAAAAACATTACAGACTAGGCTTTACATCAAGTGTTAGATTACATGTGGTTTTACAAGTGTTGCGAATTTTGGCTAGGAGGAGTGACGGGGGAGGGAGGGGGGGGGGGGGGGCAAATCTCGTTTCCAGCGAATTGTGGTGCTGAATGCTTCGGATTTACACACTTCTGCGTTTGGTTCGTGGGGAGTGAGAGGATTTCTTAGAGCAGGGGATAGAATGTCAACATTATCTTGATTCAATATTGCAAATTAAATCGAACAAATAAAAGAAAAAATATATCAGCTTGTTTGTTTTAGAAATTTATCCAAACAAAACGGAGTTACAATCTTTGGTGTCAAACTTTCAATTTTCTTTAATCGCATACATCGATGCCTCTGAGCTCTCTTGTGTGCTGGTTTTCCTATCTAATTAGCAAAAGAGGGCACAGAGGCATCAATATATGTACAGTATGTAAAAAAGTATTTACACCCCTTGGGCACTATGCACATTTTGTGATGAAACATGTAAACAATTTAATGTTGACATAAACCTAGTACTACGTTTTGTTTAGAAACTCATGCCGAACATTTTGCTGCAAAAAGCTCATGAAAATATGTTTTCTATAAAAAGTTATATAACAAATACTATTACGAAAATAAAAAAGGTGCAAAAAAAGTTTGTACACCTTTCGAAAAATTTACATAAATAAAGTTATTTGTTGACAAATCACAATAAATCCAGTCTCCTAACTCCAAAAAGGCATCTTTGACTGATTAAAAAAATAATTTGGATTGAATATAAAGTTTACTAATTACTTAGTATAAAAGTTTATATAACTCTGGAAATTCTAAATAAAACTTATCTAAACTTAATTTTGCAAACTTTCAATTTAACTAAATGTCAATATATTACCATAGAATTGCTAATTAAACATTCTGGAATGGGTATAACACCGTTTTGGGGGTCTTTGTATCGCTAGAATAGATTTTTCGTTGGAATTTCGTACCAACCCGGAATTACGTCGTCGGAAAATCCGCCGGCATTCGAACCGGTCCACAATTAACAAGTCAACCTATGTGGCATCGGAAAGGGCATAAAATTTCCGATCTTTTGATACCCAGACATCTAGGTTTTCTATTCAACCCACGTTTTTAAATACCTAGGCAAAAACGTTGTTATGTTTTCGTTTGAGCAATCTGCCAAAAATGTATGGAATTTCGTAATTTTTGTTCTCGTGAATCAAACTTACTTTTTGCCCAGGTATTTAAAAACGTGGGTTTTATAGAAAACCTAGATGTCTGGGTATCAAAAGATCGGAAATTTTATGCCCTTTCCGATGCCACATAGGTTGACTTGTTAATTGTGGACCGGTTCGAATGCCGGCGGATTTTCCGACGACGTAATTCCGGGTTGGTACGAAATTCCAACGAAAAATCTATTCTAGCGATACAAAGACCCCCAAAACGGTGTTATACCCATTCCAGAATGTTTAATTAGCAATTCTATGGTAATATATTGACATTTAGTTAAATTGAAAGTTTGCAAAATTAAGTTTAGATAAGTTTTATTTAGAATTTCCAGAGTTATATAAACTTTTATACTAAGTAATTAGTAAACTTTATATTCAATCCAAATTATTTTTTTAATCAGTCAAGGATGCCTATTTGGAGTTGGGAGACTGGATTTATGGTGATTTGTCAACAAATAACTTTATTTATGTTAATTTTTCGAAAGGTGTACAAACTTTTTTTGCACCTTTTTTATTTTTGTAATAGTATTTATTATATAACTTTTTATAGAAAACATCTTTTCATGAGCTTTTTGCAGCCAAATATTCGGCATGAGTTTCTGAACAAAACGTAGTACTAGGTTTATGTCAACATTAAATTGTTTACATGTTTCATCACAAAATGTGCATAGTGCCCAAGGGGTGTAAATTAGGGTGGGTACGGATTTTGAAAAGTTCTCAGATCAAGTTCTGGTGTGGCTCCCCTTGTAGGGCATACCCAAAGGGACTCTCACACCAAACTTCAGCTCATTTGGATGAAAACTGGCTTGTCTCAAGCGGGTTCAAGTTTACATGGACATTACTATGGAAAATTTTGAATTTTCGTTCATTTGCTCCTACAGGCCTGGGGAAAACATGTAGAAACTTCTAGGATGGCCAGAAATGAGCGGAATCGTCCGGAGAACAACTTTCCCGAAGAGACCAGGTCGATTCGTTCAACCCCCATCGAGCTCAACGGCAAAACATCCGGGGTTTTCGAAACCAACGGTTTCCCCCAGAAAAGCATCAAATATTTCCTTAGCATGCTATGAATGCTTGATGAACACCGCGACGCCACATGTCAAACAGCTACCACGTGATTGTAACATTTGCACCATAACAGTTTTTTTTTCCTATTTGGAGGTTTAGAATACAGCTTAATAGTATCAGGATCACCATAAATGATAATTCTATAGTTCAAAAAGTAAGAAAAAGTATTTTTAATAGTCAATGCTAGTCCACGTGGTAGCTGTTTGACATGTGGCGTCGCGGTGTTCATCAAGCATTCATAGCATGCTAAGGAAAGTTTGATGCTTTTCTGGGGAAAACCGTTGGTTCCGAAAACCCCGGATGTTTTGCCGTTGAGCTCGATGGGGGTTGAACGAATCGACCTGGTCTCTTCGGGAAAGTTGTTCTCCAGACGATTCCGCTCATTTCTGGCCATCCTAGAAGTTTCTACATGTTTTCCCCAGGCCTGTAGGAGCGAATGAACGAAAATTCAAAATTTTCCATAGTAAATCCCATGTAAACTTGAACCCGCTTGAGACAAGCCAGTTTTCATCCAAATGAGCTGAAATTTGGTGTGAGAGTCCCTTTGGGTATGCCCTACAAGGGGAACCACACCAGAACTTGATCTGAGAACCTTTCAAAATCCGTACCCACCCTAGTGTAAATACTTTTTTTACATACTGTAGGTAAGATGTTCACTTGAAGTTTTCCAATAAAAACGTAGAATAACTGCCTATATTGTGAGTTTTAAGCTGTGGTTGACATAAAAAAATGATTCAATGACACCCTCTAACTCGTTCCTCAGTCAAGATTGAGCATCTGTTTTAATTTTGAGCCAAATCTGTTAAGGTTTTAGAGATGCTGTAGCACGGCCAAGTTGATGAAAAAAAAAATCATGCAAAAACGTCTCTTTTAATAGCTTATAACATTTCAAGATCAACTCGGATCACTTTGCACTCTCTGACAAAATTGTAGAGCGTTTAATTTCACAGCGTCAAACCACCTTCCGGGGAAAAAATCTTGAATTTTACCTTTCTCCATTTTTTTTTTTAAACCATTTGGCGCAAAATTGGCACATATGCTTTATTGTATTTTCTTCTAATTTGCCAGAAATAATTTCAAAATTAAATCAAGATATTAATAAATGTTGCGTAAATAATCCCGAAAAACCATTAATAAAATAGTTCAGCTTCGAGCTCTTTGGACCCGAGACCTTCTAATCAACAAATAATATTTTCATTTGATTTATAAGTGGGTTATTCTCCGCAAACTCACACAAAACCGGAAAATGTTGCCCCGACCCCCTTTCGATTTGCGTGAAATTGTGTCCTTAATGATAGCTTTTGTCCATGATCCCAGATTCATTTTTCTATATCTCATGACGGTGGTTCTGCACGACCCCTACCATTGTTGAACATTCGAAAAAAGACGTGTGTTTCAACAATTTGCAGCCTGAAACAGTGATAAGGTGGAAATTCGGTGTCAAAGGAACTTTTATGTGAAATTGGACGCCCGATTTGATGGCGTACTCGACTTGCAAAAAAAAAAACAACGCATTTTTCATTAAAAAATTCAACCATTTTTCGTTATTTGACTGTGAAATTTTTCAGGACATGTCATTTTATGGTTTTTTTTTGTATTTTTCGAATCTGCATTAATCCAGTAGGGTAATTTTTCGATTGGAACAGTGTTTTTAATTTTGAAATATCGTGTTTTTTGTAACTTTTTTGAGAGTGTAACAATGCTGTATAAAGTTGTAGAACAGACAACTACACAATTTTCGATATATAAACATAAGGGGTTTGCGTGTAACCATCACAAGTTATCGCGATCTTACGAAAAAAAAAACTAACTTAATCCACCTATGTGGTTGGAGCCTTCCTCACAACAATGGCTGTACACAAGTTTCATCTATTTTTTAAATCCCTCTTTCAAAAAGTACATCGATATCACTTAAGTGGCCATATCTCGAGACAGGGTAGTCAGATTTTCAATGTTTTGGGTTCGTAGGAAAGTTTTTTTGATAACCTAACCAACGATGGGTCGGATGATGGATCCGGACATAGTTTACATACATTTAAGTGAGATCCGGCTTCAAAAAAGTACATCAATATCACTTAAGGGGCCATATCTCGAGACAGGGTTGCCAGATCTTCAATGTTTTAGACTCATTGGAAAGGTCTTTTGATAATCTAACCAACCAATATGTGAAAACACATTTTTATACATAACTTTTGAACTACTTATCGAAACTTCAATCTGTATAAAACTCGATCTATGGGACCCTAAACCGAATGCAACAAGTTCGGGTCAAATCGGTTCAGCCAGTGCCGAGAAACATGAGCTAGTTTGTTGGTCACATACACACACACATACACACACACACATATACACACACATACACACACACATACACACAGACATTTGTTCAGTTTTCGATTCTGAGTCGATATGTATACATGAAGGTGGGTCTACGACGTTTTTATACGAAGTTCATTTTTAGAGCAGGATTATAGCCTTACCTCAGTGAGGAAGGCAAAAAGTATTGAAAAAGTAGTTTTTGCAATTCCGTCGTGAAACAACTTACTTTTCCTGCCATTCTTGAACGACGACATAGCCTACTTTACTGTACCAAAAATAACAGAATTGACTAGCAACACTTTTCAAAATAAATGCTGAAAAGTTCTACTTTTCAGCACTGAAATGGGTGCTGATAAGTAGAACTTTTCAGCACTTGTTTCGAAAAGCAACACTTTTTAACATTTTTTTAGATTTAAACGATATATTGACAAAATACATGAAAATTTTACTTAAAATTTCACTCAATGGGTGTTTTTCGGAATTGCAAAAAATGTTGTATGGAACTCGTTGCAAAACTTGATTTTTTCAGCACTCTTTGTATTTATCCAACTAGGTGAACCTCGTTGGATAAACTACTGTTATGCAACAAGTTGCAAAAAGAAGATTTTTTCAGCACGAGTCGTACGTTTAACCAACGAGGTTTACCTTTTGAATGTATTTTTTGTCAGACATCAAGTGAATTCGCCGTTCAAAACAAAATATATTGAAAATGTTACTTTTTGAAACTAGAGTAGAAAAGTTAACTTTTTATTACTAATTTCAGTGCTGAAAAGTAGAACTTTTCAGCACTGGTATTGAAAGGTGTTAATTTTCCATTCTGTTACACCCAAAATTCAGAGTCGAGATAATCGTTCTCTCAAAATTTATTGAGGGCTCAGTGCCAAAATCGATAGAATAATGGTACCAACTCACACCATCATAACAAATGAGTTCATTCGTTAGTTGAATCAATAAATCTCCAACAAGTGTCATACATCGACTTCTGACTTCTCCTTGGTCACCAAGCTGTGGTGGCCGAGGCAGCTAAGTCATTGGATTGATTTGTCAAAGGTCTCTGGTTCGATTCCGTTGTCGACACTTTTGGTTTTTTGTTTGACGGATGAACTTTTTTTGCAAATGAACCTCGAGAGAATAGTTCTATCGCCCATCTCGAGCTGTGTTCTCTGCGTCTGTGAATGGTACCACTATTCTCTCGACTCGAGACCATCATTCTCTCGGACTAGCGCTGCCAGTTTTGGGTGTATTATTGGTAGGGATAAGTCTAAGTTTTTTTTTTTTAATTTAACCTTATGTTTTTATATCAAAACTTTTGTAATTGCCTGCTCTACAACTATGTAGAACGTTGTTACACTCTAAAGTTAGTAAAAACACGACATTTTGAAATGACAAAAAAAAGGTTTTAAACGAAAAAAAATATTTAAAAAAATCACATAAAATTACGTTTCCCAAAATTAAAAAAATGGCAACCCACAACCTTTGGTTTTTGCTTGAAAAATCAGGGGACTAAACAACATTTTTAAGCAAATGTTTCAACTTTGGTGGAGTTGAGGGGCAACTTTTTTTAAATTTTATTTTTATTGCAGGTTGTGCACTCGTTCCTAACTCCATCAAATTGGCTGATTTCCACTATTTAAACAACTTATTCTGTAAAACTTTACATAGAAACTTGCTTGCTAAAAATTATTTTTATGCGCTGTAATTGAACGTCAAAGTGCTGATAAAGCTACATAAGAAGCACGATTGAGTAAGGTGCTTTGCCCCTATTTAGAATTATTTACAATCGATTGCATTTTTTTCAGAGAAAAACATATTTTTAGGAATAACGATTTGACCTCAGGTTTTCTGGGAAACTTTGAAGAGAGGGCTTTTGTGAATTTCAAATATCTTAGTTCTTTAAAGGTATTCTAAAGATCTGGGAATTGCGCCAAGAAAAATCCTTGAATCCACAGAAAACAAACCAATAGCATTTGGAACTTTGCAATCAAATCGTTTGTACCGAAAACTTTTTCCAACAAGACATTCTTAAGACCTGTAAGAGAGTAATTTTCCACAGGAAAACAAAAATAAATTCATCATCATCCGTTGGCCGTGTCTATTGAGCAAACATCGCCCGCTAGTTATGTTACTTACCTTTGGACTTTTCGACAAGTAGAGAGGGAAAAGGTGGAACTTTCTTTCAAAGTTTCTTCGCCCATCGCAAACGCACGCACGCTTTTCCACGAAGCATTTTGTCGTAGAAAAATAAAACACACATATTTATGTTGAAAAACTTTTACGCGTGTGTGTGACTTTATTTGCTTTTTTTCCAGTGTGTATGTGTGTATATTTGTTACTGTGTTGTGTATGTGTGATCTTTTTTACCATTTTTATTTTTCTTTCGTCTTTTTAACATTTCTTTTATTTTGCTATCTCACTGCCTTGGCTCTGATACGAATCAATATTTACAATCTGTGTTTTTTTTTTGTACATCAAGCTTATTTTCTTTTTTTTTAACTTTAATGAAACTTTTCCTCTTAACTTTGCCTCGCACACACTCGTCGTCAAAACTTTCTCGCCTGTAAGTTCGTGTCACTTTTCTGCGCCGCCCATCCACAACGCCAGGAAAATGGGACTTCCTTTTGCTTTTCACTTTGATTCTCTTCTAGGAATTTCCCACGAACAAACTTCATGCCGGCCGAAGGTGGCAGGACGGAACATTCCTTCGAAATCGCATCTTTCTGTGCGCCGCCACCCTCATCTTAAGGATTCTCCTCATACACACACACACATGTTTGCGTGCCAACTTTGCAAACTCATTTGCACGAGTCTTTCCCGGAGAAAAATTTCCACTGGCCAGCCCTCTCCACCTCTCTTAGCTGTGATTATGCAAATAATTAGCCAAAAAGGGGAAAAATCACGTATTTCATGGGAATTCACGTACTTTCTCAAAATTAACACTCATCCTTCTTTTGGCAATATGTTTTGCGTGGCAGGGCCAAACTTTGGCATTGAATTAGTTTCGTTTTGCCGAGAATATGTTGATAATGTTTGAAGATTTTACGAAGGAATGTTCTGCCTTACCGTTCTCTGCATTGCTAATTTTTGCATGTAAGTAGCGATCCCCTTTTTAAATCTTTTAACTAGATCGTGCCCAACTGAAAACGTTGATTGTGGCCACAGTTCAATCGATGGATCAGGAGCTGAAGAGTGATGAAAGCTGAAAAAAACAAAGAAAAAAAAATAGTTTAGTGCATTTTCGATAAGAGATAACTTTTTATACAGTTCAGACTCGACTATCCGAAGTTCGATTCTACGATAGTTTATTTTAAAAGAACTTCGGATAAAATGATTTTTTAGTATATCACGTTCTGCGACCCCATCAAATAAAAATTTGTTTTGTTGATTGTTGTTACAGAAAAAAGCATTTTCACATATTTTGGCCGCAGTCTTGTTTTTAATTCCAAAGCTGAACGACCCGGAACAAGAAAAATAAAAATAAAAAAATAATTTTTGTGATTCGTTTATCGGGAGATCATTTTTTCCGAGCACTCCATTATTTGGCTGGAGTTTGGAATTAACTTTATTTCATGGTTTTTTTAATGTTGTGTGTTTAAAATGTTACATACATGTAGACAATCTAAAAATTTTATATTACAGAAAAAAATTCCACTAAAAAGATTGTTTCCAACCACTCCTTGAAGTTTAACGAAGATGTTTCATGATTAAAGTGGTAATAAGACAATTGAAGCTTGTAATATTGCCATAGTGTTTGGATGACAATTAAAAAGAAATCAATTTTCTTGTTTCTTTTTCTTTTTTGTATTTTAGCAACCAGAGGTGCAGATCCTTAACGTCCTTTAGGC
The DNA here is from genome assembly GCF_015732765.1 of Culex quinquefasciatus. NCBI lineage: Eukaryota > Metazoa > Arthropoda > Insecta > Diptera > Culicidae > Culex > Culex quinquefasciatus. The sequence continues at coordinate 88,974,894 of NC_051861.1, read as the reverse complement.
AATTTAATTGGAAATTTTCTAAACTTTAAACTTTTCGAAAGAAATGGTTCAGAAATGGACAATCATGGACACTTGAAAAACGAAAAACGGTTCAACTAAAATAAAGTTGTTGGTGGCTGTATCTTGAAAACAATACACTTTATCAAAAATATCTGTATCATACTTTTCGATTGTGGTTGGTTAGAAAGGTCTTTCGATTAACTAAGCAACGATGGGTCGAATGATTGGTACCGATACGTGAGATCCGGCTTCAAAAAAGTACATACAGTATGTAAAAAAAGTATTTACACCCCTTGGGCACTATGCACATTTTGTGATGAAACATGTAAAAAATTTAAAGTTTGACAGGAACCTAGTACTACGTTTTGTTCAGAAACTCATGCCAAACATTTTGCTACAAAAAACTTATGAAAAGATGATTTCTATAAAAAGTTATATAACAAATACTATTACGAAAATAAAAAAAATGCAAAAAAAGTTTGTACACCTTTCGAAAAATTAACATAAATAATGTTATTTGTTGACAAATCACCATAAATCCAGTCTCCCAACTCCAAATAGGCATCCTTGACTGATTAAAAAAAGAATTTGGATTGAATATAAAGTTTACTAATTACTTAGTATAATAGTTTATATAACTCTGGAAATTCTATATAAAACTTATCTAAACTTAATTTTGCAAACTTTTAATTCAACTAAATGTCAATATATTACCATATAATTGCTAAATAAACATTTTGGAGTGGGTATAACACCGTTTTGGGAGTATTTGTATCGATAGAATAGATTTTTCGTTGGAATTTCGTACCAACCCGGAATTACGTCGTAGGAAAATCCGCCGGCATCCGAACCGGTCCACAATTCACAAGTCAACCTATGTGGCATCAGAAAGGGCATAAAATTTCCGATCTTTTGATACCCAAACATCTAGGTTTTCTTTAAAACCTACGTTTTTAAATACCTAAGCAAAAACGTTGTTATGGTTTCGTTTGAGCAACCTGCCAAAAATGTATGGAATTTCGTAATTTTTGTTCTCGTGGATCAAACTTACTTTTTGCCCAGGTATTTAAAAACGTAGGTTTTAAAGAAAACGTAGATGTTTGGGTATCAAAAGATCGGAAATTTTATGCCCTTTCCGATTCCACATAGGTGACTTGTGAATCGTGGACCGGTTCGGATGCCGGCGGATTTTCCTACGACGTAATTCCGGGTTGGTACGAAATTCCAACGAAAAATCTATTCTATCAATACAAATACCCCCAAAACGGTGTTATACCCACTCCAAAATGTTTATTTAGCAATTCTATGGTAATATATTGAAATTTAGTTGAATTAAAAGTTTGCAAAATTAAGTTTAGATAAGTTTTATATAGAATTTCCAGAGTTATATAAACTTTTATACTAAGTAGTTAGTAAACTTTATATTCAATCGAAATTATTTTTTTAATCAGTCAAGGATGCCTATTTGGAGTTGGGAGACTGGATTTATGGTGATTTGTCAACAAATAACATTATTTATGTTAATTTTTTGAAAGGTGTACATACTTTTTTTGCGCCTTTTTTATTTTCGTAATAGTATTTGTTATATAACTTTTTATAGAAATCATCTTTTCATGAGCTTTTTGTAGCAAAATGTTTGGCATGAGTTTTTTAACAAAACGTAGTACTAGGTTCCTGTCAAACTTTAAATTTTTTACATGTTTCATCACAAAATGTGCATAGTGCCCAAGGGGTGTAAATACTTTTTTTACATACTGTAAATATCACTTAAGTGATCATATCTTGAGACACGGTTGCCAGATCTTCAATGTTTTGTACTCAATGGAAAGGTCATTAATTTAACTTTCCAATGATGGGTTGGATGATCGATCCAGACATAGTTTACTTACAAATAAGTGAGATCCGACTTCAAAAAAGTACCTATTTTGAACTCATTGGAAAGGTCTTATGATTATCTATTCAACGATACATAACATGGCGGTATTTGGTACGATTTCAGGTAATTTATCTAACATTCGGATATATGCAAAAACACATTTAAATTTTGGCGAAAAAAAATGATTTAAAAGTCAGTAATATTCTTTTTCCGTACATTAAATAATGTTATCTTAATAGCCCTCATCAACTTCAATTTTGCCTACAACATTTTTTCCCAGATAACGAAAATTGGTCTTTTAAACGAATATTATAGACAAAATACGACGAAAAAGGCGCCATTTTAAAACATCCTGGGAGCATCTGAAAATAAAAACACATTTTATAATATATTTGCTAATAATATCTTGCAGGTTTTTTTAAAATGTTAAACTCATTTTATCTTTATTTGAAAATGTGCATTATTATCGGTTTTTTATCTATATCTTTTGATAAAATTGACCAAAATATATTTAAAAATATAAAATTATTTATTTTGCCAAGCTCAACAATTTTCAAGAAGAACTCAAAAATGCACAATATGATATTAATAATAGTGGCTTTAAAATATGGAACATGCATATCAACCCTATAAAATTTAGGAATTCGTCCATACAAAAAGGCTTTTTAAAATATTAAAAACTGTATCTTGCGAACGAATTTCCTGTCTTGGACAAAGTTAAAGGTATTGCTTAAGCCTTTTCTGGAAAAATAACTCCGTTTTTTATTCGACTTTTCGCACAAAATCAAGCAAAACATTGTAATTGGGGCAAGGCTAGAATGTAAACATGGATTTCACATTAAGATTGCGCAGGATATATTCACATTGTTTGGCTTGAATATTGAAATTCACAAAATAACTATTATTGAAAAATCTTTTTAAATTTTAGGATATTAGTAATGTCAAGAAAAATTCTGCGCTCCAATTAATCTCCGCTAGAATTTATTGCAGCTGTGAAATGCTCATACGTAAAAAAAAACACAAAGCAATCCACTTTAACGACCCCCAAGTCTTTTGTAGTCTCTGTTGCAAGTTTCTGCTCATTTCTAGGCGTCCAAAGGTTCTGTGTGGTGAGTCACCCAAAACCTCTTCTACGCAAATGGACCGACGTTTTACTTCCCCATCCGATAGAAGGCCAGGAGGATAAGGCGGGAATCGAACCCGTGCCCCATAGCAACTTAGGGATCGGCAGCCGAAGCCGCTAACCACCGCGCCACGAGGCTCGCTCATACGTTGGCTACGGTAATTAAAAATTGTTGATTTAATCGTTTACGTTTTTCACTGCGACTGTCATGCGCTCATATATTTCCAAAAATGGTATGAACTGTGACACATATTGGTTAAAGTGCATTTGACAGTGTTGCAATTTTTATTTAAAAAATCATTGATTATTAGAAAAAAGCATAAAAAAGGTATTTTAATTGATTATTTAAGATATTAAATTAAAATAGCTTTCAAAAAGTTCTCAAAATTATTTTTTTTGTCAAAAAGCCACGTTTTTTTACCAATAAAAGTCATGACTGACCTTGACTTGACCATCTCTGAACATATTTTTTCGAACAGAAAATGTCCTACAAATTTACCAGAAAAAGATGAGAGCTGTTACGAAGAGCTCTGCGAGCCGATGCAGAATGCCCAAGTAACATCCCGGGCAGACGGTAATAACAAAATTCATCCCATTTCAATAACAATTACTGTTAAAATAACTACAATTGTTATGGAATATTCTTGCAAAAATCATTTTTGTATAAGAGTTTAATAACAGTTTATGTTATCATAACAAAATTTGTTATTGGTCTGCTATTGGTTGAAAGCCAAAACAACATGGTAATAACATTTTTTGTTAAGGAATAACATTTTAAGTTGTTAAAATAACAAAAAATAATAACAAAGATTTGTTCGAAGATTAACTGAAAATGTTATTAGTCTGTTATTACAATAACAGTCCAATAACAAAAAAATCATAACGGCGAATAACAAAACGTGTTATAAATAACATAAAATGTTATTGGCCTGGTATTTTCAAATATCAAAAAGTGTTATTCCTACGTTATTTCCGTCTGATCAGGATTTTTTTTTCCAGGAGTTCTACAAGAGCTCTTCAAGATAGCTACAGCACAGCAGTTTGGACCGCGGTAGGAGTAAATTCTCTTCAAAACTTCTTCAGGAGTTTGGAAGAGTACTTGAAGAGAGTTTTATCCTACCGCGGTCCAAACTGCTATTCTGAAGCTATCTTGAAGAGCTCTTGTAGAACTCCTGGAAAAAAATATTACTTGGGTGCTCTCAGCATTATGATTTTTACATTTGGGATGTTTCTGCGAACATTGGCAAAACAGGCTTCTTGGAGGTTTAAAACATGGTACCGTAAACTGGGGTGACTTTTATAGCCCGGGATGACTTTGGTAGGATTTTCAAATGCCCGTCAAATTAATATCTGAACATTTTTGAAAATTTTGAGTATAACAGCATTAAAGGATAACTTATTATCGAACATATATGCAAAAATGTTACTGTTCCATTGGATGTACCAAAATTAGTGGCCTAATCAAATTTCTCTCAATGTCACCCTGGACTATCAAAGTCACTCCAGTTTACGGTACTATTGAAAAAAAAGCTAAAAACAGAAAATGTGTTTATGAAAAAGTTTTTTTTTTGTTTTTTGGATTAATCAATTCAGGCGTTACGTTGTATTCTTGCAATTTTCCATGTATTGCATCAACTCTTTCCGATCACTCTGCCAAGCGTGTATTTTTCCTCCGATTTTACGATCCAAAACGGGGAAGGGGGGGAAGAGGAGTAGAGACTTTTTTTTGTTGCTCCCCCACTCTCCCAGCTTCCTTTTTCGTCATGGGGAGCCACCGTCGTTGGCATCAGCTGATCAATTTCCAAACTGATTGATGCCCGAGATGTCGATAATGAAAGACAAAATTTACGAGCTTTTTGATGTTGGATGGGGGGAAGCTTTTCCGCAGCTTTCAGCTTGATGGGATGGAAAAGGGAGGAGGTGGGAGGTTCAGGGTGATTTCCGGGGTAAATCTGACGGATGGAAAGTGAATAAAGGAGGAAAAAATCGTCGGAAAGCGGGGAAAGGGGGAGGGGGAGTCGGTTTGAGTTTGATTTATGTTAGTTTGTGATTTGCTTGCCATTTGATACTGCTGCTGCTGCTGCTCTGTGTGGAAGATAGCCGGGGATGAAATTTGTCGTGCATCACGATGACGTTGGGCGTCGAGCGATAAGATTTGCGATCGAAATCGTTAAATTGGATCGGCTTTTTCCCTCCAGTAGTCAGTGTGGATAGATTAGGTTTTATTGGGGAAATTTTATAGTTCACAAGAAAATGATTTTTACGAGCGAGAGGGTTGTGATTGATTGAAATTTGCGATGGCGAAGCATTTGAAATTAAAAAGTGAAGCTTTGGATTGACAGCTAATTTACTAGCGCAATATAAAAACAAAATTGTGAATATGTATGATACTGTTCAAAATTATTCAGACACATTCAGTAGGATAAAGTTCAGTTTCGTTTTTGCTCTTCAAATACATTCTATTAAGAAATTTAATGTTCAACCCATTACAAAGTTAAAGTGCCCCTTTTCAAATCCTTAATCGTTCAGTCAGTCTAAAGTAATGTGTTCATTTCGTTCACCCTCGTACCAATAATCATCATGAAGGTAATCCTGCTTCATCACACTTAAGCCCAATTGTCCTAACCTCTACCATCCAAAGCATAACCGTAGCATAGAATATCTTAGTATTTCCCCCGTTATTATTTTTCCTTTCCCTGCGTTAACAAACAAGTACAGCAAAAAAATGTGTCTGCACAAAAAAAAAACATTTCTCCCTCTTCGGCGTTAAAAATCACTCTAAAAACATTCAATTTCATTAAATTCTCTCCGGTGCTGGTCGTCGTGAAAGCTTTCTCCTCGTTTCCCCAGCTTTTCTCAAAATTTCGCGCAAATTTTCCAAACAGCACCGCGCTAAAGCAGAAATAATGAACCATCCGCAAGGTCCAAAGATAAAATCATCCTTTTTATAGGACCCAGTGGGGTGACCATTTCGAGGTTAAGGGACGGTGGAGGGAAGCGGAGGGGGAAATGGATACCGTCATAAGCGGGAGAGGGCATCATTGAGGTTTATTTAAAATTTATAATATCGATGCGGATTTTTTTTTTCTCTGCTCTTTTTTCACTCTACATTTCCAGCGTCTGGTAGTAGAATGTGCGCTGGGTAAAAGGGAGCTTCTTGGAGTTTGCTTTTCTTATCATGGAAATCGATTTGTTTTGAGAAATTGTAGGAATTTTCTCTAAAACTCATTTCTCACTTTTTAACTCCACTTTTCTGGTCTCTCCACGGAACAAAATCCGGTCAGCGTATTCGAAAAATCTTTGCGACGAATTCGGAAACGCCGAATGTTTGCGAAATCATCGCCAATGTTTTCAATGTTGGAAACTTTGCTTTCAATATCGAAACAAAATGCTTCCAAAACCGAACGCACTTTGTTGTCGGTTCATTTTAGAGTGCAGACCGCCGCAGCCAGTGCGTTACGGGCTGTCAAAAAAATAAACAAACCGATTTTATTTTTCGCGAGGTGGTTTCCCGGGAAGAATCTTCATCTTCAAGATGCGGAAAAGCTGGTTGCATTTTGCAAGGTAAATTGTTAAGCACTGTTCAATTTATTAAATTTATCTAAAAACATTAATTTTCAGCTTCCCTGCTCTGCCCTGCCCCCTGCCAGGCTTCGCCTCGAAGAAAATGCCTTCCGTTGGACAGCCGTTTGGAAATTTCTAGAGAAATTTTCGCCTCGCAGGCCTAAATCAAGAGGCCGGGCTCCGCGGCCAAATCTATCACGGAACTCAACATCGCCAGTGCCGACAGCGCCTTTCTTGTCCGGTCCGCCGACACGATGAGCGCGCTGCGATTTCGAACGGACCAGCCTGTTTAAGTGTCGGCGGAACAATCTCCGGAGGCAGGTATGAGCTTGGAATCTCGGTTCCCTCCATACCAGCAGTAGTGACGCTTTTTTTTGGTTTTAGTTCGCCAATAGTCAGCCGCGGTTCTGCCGTGGTGTCCTGGACGCTAAGATCCGCATCTTCAATCTCGGCCAACGCGTCCACCTGGCGTCGGATGAGTACGAGAAGCTGTCCTCGGAAACGATCGAGGCGGCCCGCATTTGCTGCAACAAATATCTGGTCAAGTTCTGCGGCAAGGACCAGCTCCACATCCGCACCGTTCCGACAGCAGGTCGCCGAGGCACTGCTTCGTGCCAAGTTAAAGTTCCCCGGTCGTCAGAAGATCTTCATCTCGAAGAAGTGGGGTTTCACCAAGTACGACCGCTACCAGTACCAGGTGTACTGGGACGAGGGTCGCCTCGTCAACGACGGTTGCGGCGTCAAGTTCTTCAATGATCACGGCCCGCTGAAGAAGTGGGAGACGCACGATCGCGCGCAGTTGGCATAGGTACGTCTTTCGTCGTTGAGCTGAACTCTGTGTGAACGTGAAGGTGTCGTCGGCGAGAGAGAAGGGAGCGGGAGGATTTTTTTAAAAAAATCTGATTTTTTTAAATGCTTTACAATTTCTAGAATTTTTAGAGTTTTTTGAGCTTTTAGGATTTTTAGAATTTTTAGAATTTAATGAATTTTTGGATTTTTTAGAATTTTTAAAATGTTAAGATTTTTTAGAATTTTTAGAATTTTTAAAATGTTAAGAATTTTTAGATTTTTTAGAATTTTTAGAATTGTTAGAATTTTCAGAATTTTCAGAATTTTCAGAATTTTTAGAATTTGTAGAATTATGAGAATTTTTAGAATTTTTAAAATTTTTAGAATTTTTAAATTTTTTAGAATTTTTAGAATTTTTAAAATTTTTAGAATTTTTAGAATTTTTAGAATTTTTAAAATTTTTAGAATTTTTAGAATTTTTAGAATTTTTAGAATTTTTAGAATTTTTAAAATTTTCAGAATTTTTAGAATTTTTAGAATTTTTAGAATTTTTAGAGTTTTTAGGATTTTTAGAATTTTTAGAATTTTTAGAATTTTTAAAATGTTAAGAATTTTTAGAATTTTTAGAATTTTTAGAATTTTAAGAATTTTTGGAATTTTTAGAATTTTTAAAATGTTAAGAACTTTTAGAATTTTTAGAATTTTTAGAATTTTTAGATTTTTTAGAATTTTTAGAGTTTTTAGGATTTTTAGAATTTTTAGAATTTAAAGAATTTTTGGATTTTTTAAAATTTTTAAAATGTTAAGATTTTTTAGAATTTTTAGAATTTTTAAAATGTTATGAATTTTTAGAATTTTTATATTTTTTAGAATTTTTAGAATTGTTAGAATTTTTAGAATTTTCAGAATTTTCAGAATTTTCAGAATTTTCAGAATTTTCAGAATTTTCAGAATTTTTAGAATTATTAGAATTTTTAGAATTTTTAAGATTTTTAGAATTTTTAGAATTCTTAGAATTTTTAGAATTTTTAGATTTTTTAGAATTTTTTGAATTTTTAGAATTTATAGAATTTATAGAATTTTTAGAATTTATAGAATTTCTAGAATTTTTAGAATTTTTAGAATTTTTAGAACTTTTAGAATTTTTAGAATTTTTAGAATTTTTAGAATTTTTAGAATTTTTAGAATTTTTAGAATTTTTAGAATTTTTAGAATTTTTAGAATTTTTAGAATTTTTAGAATTTTTAAAATGTTAAGAACTTTTAGAATTTTTAGAATTTTTAGAAGTTTTAGAATTTTTAGAATTTTTAGAATTTTTACAATTTTTACAATTTTTAGAATTTTTACAATTTTTAGAATTTTTAGAATTTTTAGATTTTTTAGAATTTTTAGAATTTTTAGAATTTTTAGAATTTTTAGAATTTTTAGAATTTTTAGAATTTTTAAAATTTTTAGAATTTTTAGATTTTTTAGAATTTTTAAGAATTTTTAGAATTTTTAGAATTTTTGAATCTGTCTTAGGGTAAATTCTCGTATGTTTGGCAGGTTAAGCTCTCGCTCCTAATTCCATCCAATTTTCTATTTTTCACTGCTTAAACAACTAATTTTGAAAAACTTTTTATAGAAACTTGCTTGCTCACTTCTTATTGAGCTATTTATAACTCGATTTCAGTTGAAAACGCTTTTAATTGGCTTTAATTGAATGTCAAAGTTCTGACCTGCCAACATTAGAGGCACGCTGGAATTAGATGCTGTTCCCCTATATTGAAGTTTTGAAATTTATTTGATTTGATTTGATGATTAATACTTAATTTTGTGTTTTCTTTCGCAGTTCCAAGATTGAAGCGTGGGTTCGACAAACACCTCGACAGACCCAACTGCTAGTGGAGATTCTGTCATGCCAGCACGGCGTCCAAACTGGAGCTCGTTCCAGGCGGACGGGCTCCTAGCGGAGGTCGCTCCGCTCAAGTCGATCCTCCAGGTGAAAATCGGAAATGGAATCACGATCGTGGCGCATTGCTTGGGCACCTTCGTTGCTCTAGTGTGGAATCACTCGGGATCCGGCATGAACCTGAGTCCGCACCAGGACCTTTCCCGAAGGCGCGTAGAGGAAAAGAGCCAAAATCTCAAGGACGAGGAGAACTTCCGGCGTGCCAGCTCGGAACTGAGTCTAAAATAGGACGCGGAAATCAACTAGATCGCCGGTACAAGCACGCTGGAATGATATCAGCATCACCTCTATCCAAATGGCCCCGCCGCCGACGTCACTCGCCCACTCTGTTGCACAAAACGCCAAACGCTGACATCAACCGTGCATCAACGAGTGCACTGTGGAAACGCCTTCTCCTCCTTCGAAAGGAACTTGTCAACGGCGACGACGGCGCCCAGCAGTACCCAGCTGCACCACGGACATCGAGGCCAGATCGGACAAATCGCTTCGTTCGAATCGTCACCACTTTTGATTCTGTTTTGAGATGAACAAATAAATAAAATTTAAATGAACTCTTCTTCTTCTTATTTCTATCGAAATTTCGAGCAGCAACGGTCAATTCAAAAAGGTAAATATTGAAGTGGCTGCGTTCTGCGTGCTTTTGGCGGGGTATGCGTTACTGCGTTACGTTTGCGATATCGGAAATAATCGTTTGCGATATTGGAAGCAATGTTTCCTGCTGACGGGTGGAAACCGAGATTTGCGATTTTTAGAGCAAATCGAAAGCAAAGTTTCCGATTCCGCAAACCGGATTTTGTTCCGTGTCCGGTTAAAAAAAATTCCAATCGTTTTCGTTCGTCGGTTCAAGTTTTTACGTAGACTTTTGTCGGTTTATATCTTGGTTTTAACAGTTTACGCATTTCTGTGATGTTTGTGATTGCACGGTGTAACATTTTTGTCGAGTTTGAATGAAATTCGTTTGATAAGTGCTGAAAGAAGTTCGAAGCCCTTTTTAGTGTTTTCCATTGAGTAAAGGTAAAAAAAAACTGTATAAAAAGTGAAGGGTGTTAGGCAAAGAAAGGCCCTTGCCCAGGGATCGTGGCCATCGTGCTTAAGAGGCTCGGTTGTGAGCTTTCGAGAAGGGGCAAGCTGAGATGAGACATTTTTTCGATGCAATGATCCTACAGTTAATTCTAGGTACAAGCCTAGAATCTTGATGGTTACTTTGATTTGTTTACACTAACCACTAAGTTATTTTGGCAGGTTTACAACAGAGAGTCTTCGCTCTTTTTTCAATTCTCTTTGTTTACAAGGTTGGTTTGAATCCAGTATTAACGAATAAAAATCCCTAATTATTTTGTTTTTAATTTATCGCTTCGGTTTTCACTCTACATTAAATTTTAACTTTACAGTGTTTGTACTATCTGGCGATTAAATTAAGTCAGTTGATAAATTTGGCAGATATTTAATTAAATTATAACATTGAATTTCAGAATCACCGACTGTGAGAAAACCAACAATAAATTCATCACATCACATCGCGACTCAGTGACCGACGAAATAGGCGGCGGGTCAGATGCGGGCATAAAAATGTCAAAATCACTTCCCCCCTCACTTCGTCTCACCATCCAGCTGCAGCTTTGTTGACAAACAAACGGAGCACGCGGTCGCATGATGGCGGCATCGTGCCAGAATTAGGGGTGATCATGTGATTAAAAATGAAAGTTTTTTCAAGAAAAATAATATTTTTCCGACCGAATTAAAAAATTGCGAGCATGTTCAAACAATTATTCCTGATGTCGGAGAAGTGATAAAAAAGCAAAATTTTAATCCATAATTTTTCTATAAATTGATTTTTTTCACTCCAACTGGGAACCCCTAGGTCTATCCACGACCGTTTCCAATGACCGTGAGAAGATGCCAGAAGATCCAGCTACGAGCTAAATCCACAATATAATGCTGTAGAGTAAACAGATCAAGAGATAGAAATTTGGAGTTTTTCGCAAAATTGTTTGGAATGGCTAGTACTACCATACTGCCGAAGAAAGTATACCTCTGTCTGATCTAGGAGCGAAGATAGTATTTGAAAATATTAGAAATTGTTGGAACACCCTACTAACATATTGTACAAAAATTGTTGAATTTTATTTTTAACAGGTGCTTTTTGACACCAAAGCTCGAAAAGGCATTCCTGAAGCGGATTTCCGGCCATTTATTTAATTTCCGGAAATATGAGAAAACACATATTTATATATAACTTTATAACTACTTATCCAAACTTCAAACAATTCAATAGTGACGAATGGGACCCTAAATCAAGTCGACGCGACTGGTTTGGTCAAAATCGGTTCAGCCAGTGCTGAGAAAACTGTGTGACATTATTTATCACATACATACACACACACATAAACACAGACAATTGTTCTGTTTTCATGAAGGTCTACGAGCTTTTTATGAAAAGTTCATTTTTAAAGCAGGATTAGAGCCTAACCTCGGCTACGCTCGGATTCGTGATCAGGGACAAAAGTTACTCCTTAGGACAAAGTTTTTCATAAATCGAAGAGGAGTCGAGGCAACTGCTCTTAAGTTGGCGGAAAATTATCCATTGACTTCAATAACAGTAATGTTGAAGTATAATACAAGTAGATATTTTCAAAATATGTTGGGGTTTATAGTTTCCAGTTAAGTCTGCAGTATTTTTTCCTATTATTTTATCAATGTTTATTTTCACCAACTCCTTCACTCACCGATTGCATAGCATAGCATTGGTGTCTACCCGTAGCTGCTACTTCGTTATTGACCAGGACCCCCAATCATTGCTCCGTGGACCACAGATGAAAAGTAGGAACCAATCATCACCCCTTCGCAATTTTCAAAGGTCCCTATCGTGCTGATCAATACCGACGCCGGCCACGACCAGTGGTAAGACACGGGGAAGTGGATGGGAATGTTAGTCCGATACTTGAGTGATGGGACCGCCAAATCGACTGCGTCTCCGACAAAGTATCACATGAGTTTTGAGGGGTTAGTAAGATGGGTATGAGGTCAGGATTCACTGTGGTAGGTGATGCGACCATAAGCAATTTGTTTATCGGTTGAATGTTTAAAATCTTAGGCAGCCGGCTGCAGAAAGATACAATGTTTATTATTTAGAAACTTTTTAATCGAACGCGTGCCTTCCGAGCATTGGTGCTGTGGGAAGGACTTTTGATTTGCGAAAACAAATTTAATATTAAATAAAAAAATGCAAATTGCGTGGCAAACTCGACGGTAAACGTGGCAAACCAAACTTTGGACGAAAACGAACCCGAACTCGTAACAATAAAGACGACAACGGTAACGAAAATCCTGCGTGAGTCGGTCGTCACGCACTCAATCGTGATGATCCCATTGATCACAAGAAATCATTTTTAATTATCGACCGATTTTTATTTGTTTCGCGGCAAAAGAATAGTATTAAGCCATTAAGAAAATGAGAAAACATTCAAAAAGCAATGTCAAGTCGAATCAACCACGCGCGACAAATAGATAAAAACGATGATTACAATAAGGATGACTGGATAATCAACAGAAACAAATGCGCCCGAATCGAAGCCGAACAAAAATAAACAACTTTTCGATCAGTCCTAATCAATTTGAAGATAACGACAAACCGGCGGTACGAAACGATAACGACGAAATTACTTAGCGGGGAGAACCGACCACGACGCGAACGTTTAACAGCATCGAATCAATCCCTGAAAAATAATTTGATTTATATTGAAAAAAAACTCATTCATACAAACTCTTACACACCACACTCTCTCACTCACCGAGACCTTAACCGTTAAAATTTGCAAGTTGTTTGAAAACTACAGTAATCTCTGTTTTATCTCATTTTAATTTCCAAATTCACGTTAGTTCAAGCTTATTTCTGAAGTTTGTTGACGCTATATTGAATGTAGAAGAAGCAACCAGCAAAACAATACATGTAACACATAAATTCATTTTTGTTTCCTTCTATTTGTTTCAATATTTGAGATTGCATTTAATTCAATAATAACAAATAAAAAACTTCTGGCATTATTTTTATCCGTCGATTAATGCTCCGTTCTTGCATCCCTGGCTAGTAAACATGATTCTCTTTCTCTCTCTCATCCGTTCAAGCTTTACCAAGCACACACACACTGTCACTCGTAGGGCTACATAATAACAATACAAATAAGACTGATCTCACCCGAATTCCGCATTATCTTTAACCACTACCCACGTGATCCTCGGCGCATGGTAGAAAAGGCATTGAGAGAGCCGCCACTGCTGCGGACCAGCGCCAGAATCGCTGCTTTGCCTCGTTCTCGTGTTCCGCTCTCCCCACCCGTACACATAATTCCGAAGCCTTGTTGCACACAAGCACGACGAAGAGCGCGTGCCATCCGTGTTGACAATCGTACACATTGCCGTGCGCTCGACGCGACCACCGGGTTTCCACACTACCAACGCACACCGGCTTCCGAAACCACATGCGAAGCTTGATGGATCAGCACTTACATTCGGCCGTTCAGCCTTCTTTGAGGCCTTCCCCCGTAGACACCATTTTTAGAAAACACCAAGAAAGGCCATTAAGTTCCGAAACACCGAAAACCCTCTTCACGCAAAATTCGGGTATCGCATTATCACATCTTTACAGCAGCTCAGCTCTTTTTGCCCTTTCACTACTCAGCACACTCACACTATCGCGACCACGCACGATGTAACCTGCTGTAACCTTCATGTCATCCCAAAACCACACGCATACAGACAACCAGACGTATTCGGTTTCCTCCTTCGCCGACACCAATACATAAGCCGAACCGAACCGACGCCGTAAGCCATCAACATGGACAGGAAAACACTTGAAAAAAAATCAGATTCATCCGAAATAAAACAAAAGAACACACAAAATTCCACCAGAAAACTGATCCACGGTTAGTCCCGGGCTGAATTATTAAAAAATGGAGCGCCTGGTTACAACAAAACACCCAAATACACAGAAAATAAACGCGCGCGAGACACGACGATCCGCACTCGATGACAGCACAAACCGAACTCTCCGTAAAAATGGAAGCTTCAGCAATATACTAAAAACTTCGATTTTAATTCCACATCGGATCAAATCATACTCCTTGCCAAATATGCATCAAACCTATGATACTCATTATGACAAAGCCCAGGGATTTTTTTTTTAACCCGCGTCCTAACCTGACACCCACATTAAGATAGGAAAAATCACATATGTAGCGGTTCATTGTACAAATGTGATATTTCCACTATCAGAGAACCTCCTTGTCTCGATGACAGCTTACCGGCCATCGATTAAGCCCTGAGACTACGCCAAAGTGGGTTCTCGCAGCATGAAGTGGTGTCCATGTGTAAAAATGGAAGCTTCAGCAATATACTGAACACTTCGATTTTATTTCCACATCGAATCAAATCATACTCTTTGCCAAACAAGCATCAAACCTATGACACTCATTATGACAAAGCCCAGGGGGAAAACTCCTTCACTCACCGATTGCCCACATTAACTTTCCTCTACATTCTTTCTCTTGCATAAGATGAGATAATCCGGATCAAACAACAACAATGCCCTCAGCGCAATTCGCCCCCCCCCCCCTTCTGTGAATCCACGCTCTACGGAAATCCATTCCGAATGGGTCAAAGAGCGTGCCCAAATCGGCCCGGCGCTGAACCTTTTATATGTTTATATGATGCTTTATATGTTGTTTCATTTTATCGGCGAATAAATAAGCCCAAAATTGAATATGAGTACCGTGCGCCAGTCGGTTCTGGCTATGGGGTCACGTGATTCCCGTCGGATCCGGTGGATTTGGGATCGCATCAGATATAAATCAGGGCCCTGCGGCAGTGGCGGCGGTTCGGTGCAAATCTGATCCGATGTAACATATTACTTAAAATTTGAATCGAAGAAAGAGGGGTAATCTTCTCAGTATTGATGAGGGATATAAGATTAAAGGAGAGCAATTCTCTGAGAAATAAGTTTTTTTGTTAATTTTATTTTTTTGATTTTTTTTAATCCGGCTGAAACTGTTTTGGTGCCTTCGGTATGCCCAAAGAAGCCATTTTGCATCATTAGTATTTCCATATAATTTTCCATACAAATTTGGCAGCTGTCCATACAAAAATTATGTATGAAAATTCACAAATCTGTATATTTTGAAGGAATTTTTTGATCGATTTAGTGTCTTGGGCAAAGTTGTAGGTATGGATACGGACTACACTGAAAAAAATTATACACGGTATAAATAATTTTAGTGATTTTTTATTATTTTTTGCCACTTAAACTGGATTTGCAAAAAACACAACTTTTTTTTATATGTTTTAGAGGATGCCAACTTTTCAGAACTTCATTTCTCGATGTAAAATCGAATTTGCAATCAAAAAGTACTTATTGAAATTTTGATAAAGTGTATCGTATTCAAGTTTAATCAATTTTTAGGTGACTTTTTTGAAAATAGTCGCAGATTTAATTTGTTTAAATTAGTGCACATGTTTGCCCACCTCTGAAAAAAATATTTTTGAAGAGCTGAGAAAATTCTCTATACTTTGCTAAGTTGCTGAGATATTTCCATGCAAAGGTTAAAAAACAGGAAAATTGATATTTTCTAAGTCTCATCCAAACAACCCACCATTTTCTAATGTCGATATCTCAGCAACTAATGGACCGATTTTCAATGTTAAAATATGAAACATTCGTGAAATATTCCGATTTTTACAAAAACAATGTTTCCATTTCTGTTAAATCAAGACTTATATTTCGAAAGGGCGTAATATTGAATGTTTTGCCCTTTTGAAATGTGAAATACTTGATTGATCTTTTAAAAATACAACTATCTGAAAAAAGAGAAACTTTAATCAAACAGTTAAAAAATAAAAATTAATCAAACCGCAGGCTTCAGAATCCCTGCTCCAAAAAACGTTCAGCAAGATCATTCAAAGTGGAATGTATAATAATAAAAGCGAGAAAATCTTCGCTTAAAACTGGTCGGATTAGAGACCAGCGGAGGCAAAGCCTGGAATGGACCGAAAGACCAAAGCCAAAGGTGCTGACCATGAGGGTAAGACAGGCAGGCCTTACAGTTTGACGGTGGGGGAGGGAAGCTTTGCGGGAGAGGCTTCCAAATATACTGGCGAAATAAAATTAGACGTGAGGAGCTTTTCCAGTCGTTTTGGCAGCAAAGAGGACCGCTTTTGCTGATGATTTTCGTTTTTTTTTTCTTTCGCTCTCTTTCACTTTTATGACTAAATTTTATCGCTCGAGAGCAGTCAACGAGGGAGCGAAAAAAAGAAGCTGCCTGGAAAAGCTCGTCACAGATATTTTTTTGCTGTTGTGAGGGAAATGTGTGACTCAGGGGTCAGAGTGAAGAAAAAACTGGGGAAGGGGAGGAAAATATGGCAAAATGAAATTTGATACCAGCAGTAAATCAAATCATTGCAGCCTTTATTTATTATTGATACGACGCGATCTTTCTGCTTGGGATGCAGATGTTGTTGTTGTTGTTTTTTTTAAGTCAAAGCTTTATGCCTGCAACAATAATAATATGCTTTATTGTTTTTATGCTTCCCGCGGGAGGATTGAGAGAGCTGAGCATGCGAACATAAAAAGATATAAACAATAAATAAACAGTGAAAGTAAAAAGCACGGCATTTGTTGCCAGCAAGACACTGAGAAAGGCTCAGAAATGGCCCTGAACCAGCTGCTGCTCAGATTTCGAGAATCTGTGCTAAAGAAATTTGCTTTACGGTGCAAAAAAAATGAGAGTAAAACTTGGTTTGAAATGATTTTTTAATGTTTTAATTTGAACTCCGCACTCTAGAGTTGTTTCAAACAGGCTCAATTATGAAGCTTTTAATTCGTCACCTCTTTTTTTTATAAAATGTATCTTTATTGAACATTGTTATAATAATTACATATCATTTACATTCTAAGTGGTATGGCTAAATACTCTTCATCTTTGTTGTACTTTTCGTTTTATCATTAACTGTTAACATTCATCTATTTATTTCTAATTGTCTTTTTCTTCATATCTGCATTTGGGTTAAAAAATCACTTTAACAACTATCACTCGAATTACTCGAACAGATCCCGCTCCAGGTGACGCCAAAGCAGGAAAATCCACGTCCGTGTATGCTGGTCGTGTTTTGCGACGATTTGGTTGGCGCCTCGTCGTCGCTTGCTGCCGAATTTTTACAAATTCAGCTCGTTTTGGGCAGCTTCGATTCTTGGCCGAATGGTCGCCACCGCAATTGAAGCATTTGGCTTCGATGTTCTCGTTGATTGTGTTGTAAGCTTGAGTTTTGCGCTCACCTCCGCAGGTTGCACAACGACTCTTGATGAAACAGTTTCTTCCACCATGTCCAAACTGCAAACAGTTCAAACATTGAGTCCCGTCACGGTGCACTGGACGATAACGTTCCCAAGTCAGGATGATGTTGAAAATTGCCCGAACTGCCTTCAGCTCAGGCGGCAGTGTCGATCCTTTCTCGAGATGAATCAGGTACAGTTGATCACGATACTTGATGTCCTTGTTGTGTCTCGTCATCTTGAAGACTTCGATCACGTTCCACTTAAGAGTTTTGAGTAGTTTTCAGTACCCGAGCAGGGGTAAATAACACGGGAATACCAAATTTTGGTATTACTTGGGCAAATAACAGCGACCAAAATGTGCCCTTGGTTGCCCAGTAATAGATGGTAAAATACCATGAAATCATACCAAAGTCTTGTATGTGAAAGGGCACAACAATACCAAACCATGTTATTCCAAAGGTAAAATAATACCACAAAATAAAATCATTTCAATACCAAGTTGAGGTCTTCTGGATTTTGAACATTGCTTGAATACCAAAACTTGGTATTGTCATGGTTTTAATTTTAAGGTATTCCCGCGCCCTTGGAAAATCATATTTTGGTATTTCTGTGGTCTTTCACATACATGATTTTGGTATGATTTCATGGTATTTTACCATCTATTACTGGGCAACCAAGAGCACATTATGGTCGCTGGTATTTGAACAAGTAATACAAAAATTTGGTATTTTCATACCATTTTTGGTGCAGCAGTTGCAGTTAGTGAAAAAACGGAAATTATTCATATGCAACAGCCAAATCTACTCACCTGATGATTCCATGTTGTTATTAGTGATATTCTTCACCACACCGAATGCATTTGTCATTGATGAACGGCCTGTGCTTGAAGTTCTTGAAGCTTCTGAAAAATAACAAGATTGAAAAATAAGTATTATTAAAATGAAACTGAATTGAAATTCACCAAAATTCATTAATCTGTCGATTGACTCGTTTTTCAAAGTATTTGGTTATCCTGACTTAGAGATATTTCAACGTGTTTGAAAAAATATATTCACAATAATTTTTAAATTCATCTTTAACATTTTTGGGTTTCAAGTCATTTTAGCGCAAAATTAATTAACTCGTAAATTTTTTTAAACAAATTTCCCATAGTTTCAGAGAAAATTTATGAAACCTTTCAATATTCAAATAATACCAAAATGTGCCATCCAGACTTTTCCACAATTTCAAGTCATTTCTGTAGGGGGTATATCAAAAATGTTTAAAATCAAGTTTGAAATTTCCGGTATTGAATGAAAGCATTCGCTTTGAGACATGATTTTAGCGCAAAATTAATTATTTTGTCAAAATTGGTCGAAATTTTCCCATAGTTTCAGAGGAATTTGATAAAACACTTAAATACCAAAATAATACCAAAATGTGCCATCCTGACTTAGAAAATTTTCCACAATTTCAAGTCATTTCTGTAGGGGGCATATCAAAAATGTTTAAAATCAAGTTTGAAATTTCCGGTTTTGAATGAAAGCATTCGCTTTGAGACATCATTTTAGCGCAAAATTAATTATTTTGTCAAAATTGGTCAAAATTTTCCCATAGTTGCAGAGGAATTTGATAAAATACTGTAATACCAAAAGAATACCAAAATGTGGTGTTCGATCATTGACAAATTCTGAAATTTTGCAATATCAAAACAATACCTTAAATTGGTATGATACCACGTTTTGCTCTTGCATAATCCTTAAGACGAATTTTAAAGGGTCCAGGAATACCAAAATTTGGTATTGATACCAGAGAAAGGTATTATTACGCATTTCCTTGTTATTTACCCATGCTCGGGTAGTGTATTCAATCTTTGTGTTGTTTAAGAAATCCTGAACGTAGGTAGTTGTAATCCTTTATGGTAGAGGATATTCAGGATAAATATTTATTTCAAAAATAAGGTAAATCATGTATTACCGCGTTCACAAAAAAGGATAAAATGCGTTGTATGGAATTCATCCCAGAGCACCAATTTAGTGTGGTTTTTGGTGCAAAATACTACACACATACACACACACAAGAATATTGTCAGCAATCGTCCCGTTCTATGTGTGAGCTCTGAGCAGCACAACAGTACACCACACTATCATACCGCAGCCCAGAAACAAGAAGAAAGAAGTGTCGCATAAAATTGTGCAAAATATTGCATGGCAGAAATTGCAGAACTAACAATACCAGCAGCAACAACAACAACAGTACAATGTAGAAGTGTTGTTAAGCAGCGATTTTATTTAGGTATCTCTTTCTCATGAGAAGATGAGACAAAAGTGCGGCAAAACAACAAGTTAACCTAGTTCGAGAGCAAGTTACGGCAATTGCTGATTACGGAACTAAACTATGATAATGTTTGTAGTTATTGAAGTGGAATAGTTTCAACTCACCCAAAAGCCGCCAACTGGTTCCCCCGGCACTGCTGCTGACCCCACCACTCCGGCTGATGATCCACAGCCAGTGCGGGCTCTGGACGGTCACGATGGCGGTACTTTCGCGACCCGCCGACCGCAGCCCGTCGATCGTGGCGATGCACTTGATGTGCAGCGTCGCGTGGTCCACCTCCTTCGGGAAGAGTCGCTGCAGGGGCAGATGCATCTCGAGCGTGCGCGACTTGAGCGTGTACCCGTCCTGCTCCAGCGAGGTTTCCTGCAGCTGCTGCAGGTACTCCACGGGACCTGGCAGAAGTTGAAGATGAGCTTTACACATTCAAGTAGACTCTGCCTAACCCCACTCACCGCCTTCTCGTTGATGAAGAAGTACAGCCGCGGCGACAGGCTGGCCACGTCCGAGGTGCAGTTCGCCTCCAGCACGTCCCCGGGCTGTAGGTGACCATGTGGCCACTGATGATGGGGTCGTGCTGCGGGAGCGCCTCCACGGTCATGTTTTTGCTCCCGTTGGCCAGCGCAAACTGGGGCGCGTCGCCCGAAACCTCACACCGGTACTGGCCACTCGAGTGCCGGCTCAGGTTCGTCAGCCAGATCTGGCACAGAAACTGATTGCAGAGACTTTCGGGCGTCACCACCTGGACGCCCTCCACCGGGAAGTCCTTGAAGCGGGGGTTCAGCATCGGGGCGAACCTTGGGAGGGAGTAAAATTTGGCAATTTCTAAACTAAACAACACGAACGTCAAATTCTAACCGGTAAAACTCCTCGTTTCCCTTGTACCACTTGACCGAGTTGAGCTGGTTCTCGCCCAGGTCGTACGAGCAGGACATCGTCACCGGATGGCGGTAGTCGACGATATCCGGCACGTTGATTTCCGTCAGCTGCAGTGCTACCACCTGGTGGCATTCTGAAATGGAAAGCGGAGACAAAAAACACGAAATTATTAGGCAAATTTGATAAGTAAAATATAGATTTAACTTCACTTCTTTAAGAGAAGTTTTTATTTTATATATGGTGGTATGGCGATTGTCCACGATCCATACAATTTTTTTTTGTATGGACAATTGTCCACGAGGGAGGAGGGGGGTTGAAATTTCCAAAAAAGTGTCCACGTGGTTTGTGGATGGTCCCTTACCTAAATAAGTTATATGCAGCGTTCGTTATTAAAAATTTTAGGTTACGCAGCTTTAATATTCTCTAAAATTAAATTTAAGTAACACAAAAGTCAGCAAAAAATTAAAACCAAAATAACCCATCTACAAACGATATGAGCACTTTATTTTCCTCTCCTGAAAATATGAAACAGCTCACCTCCCTTCTTAAACGTCCACGTGTTTTGTAAATTGCCCCTAAAACCTTTGAAATATTAAAGGAGCGTTCTTTCATTACGTAACAAAACATTTATATTTCAGACTCCCTCTATCTCTTTGTGATACACAACCGATATTTTTTTTTGTGTAAATCCTCACACAGTATTTCACCCTCCGCCCCTCCTCCTATTTTACGTACGTAATACATGAACGCCCCATTACATGGATGGAAGGAGGATTGAGGGGGGGGGGGGGGTTTCTAAATTAATGAAATTTTCAAAATTTGCCTGATTTGTATCAAACAAGCGAAATTTGTTTTACATCAATAGAGTTTTTTTTTTTAAATAATTAAATTTTCTCAAAATACCTTTTTTTTAGAAGCACTAAAATTTTCATAAATTGCAATATGGGCATCAAACAAAGCGATTTTCATTTCATTAGATTTTTTTAATGCTAAAATTTTCACAAAATTCTGTATTTTTTCGAAAATACTCAAATTTTCAAAGTTCGCAATATGTGAGCAATTCTCTACCAAAACCGGAAATGGATTTTATTTGTATTTTTTGATTTGGCTCAAACTTTGTGGGGGCCTTCCCTATGACCAAATATGCTATTTTGTGTCATTGGTTCACCCATACAAGTCTCCATACAATTTTGGCTGCTGTCCATACAAAAATGGTATGTAAATATTCAAACAGCTGTAACTTGGAGTGAATTTTCATCAATTTGTGTCTTCGGCAAAGTTGTATTGTTGACTTTTGAGAAAAATAGTACACGGAAAATTGCAGATTTTTTATCAACTTTTCACTAAAAATCAATTCAAAATACGTATTTTTGATTTTCGAGATTTTTGATATGTTTTAGGACAAAATCCGCAACTTTTGAGAGAAATGGTGCCGCCGAGTTATGAATTTTTGAAAAAAAGTGATTTTTGAAAAATCGATGATTCATGCAAAAACAAATTTGACATTATTTATGCAAAATTGAATTTGCAATCGAAAAGTATTTACAGATTTTGATTATGGCCTGCTTCAAGATATAGCCACGAAAGTTTGATTTTAGCGAATATTTGCAGTTTTCAATTTTTAAAATAGTGACCATGAGTGACCATTTCTAAAAATATTTTTTGAAAAGTTCAGAAAATTTGCTATAAAATTGTTTAAGAGACATTGAAGATTGACCTCTGGTTGCTGAGATACAGTGGCAAAGAAAAAGAAACACGAAAATTGAAGTTTTCTAAGTCTCCAAATAGCCCACCATTTTTAATGACGATATCTCAGCAATTAATGGTCCGATTTTCAATGTTATGAAACATTCGTGAAATTTTCTCTCGAAAATATTTTGAAATTTTTTAAATCAAGACTAACATTTGAAAAGGGCCAAATATTGAATATTACGCCCATTTAAAATGCTAGTCTAGATTTAAAAAATTTCAAAATATTTTTTTCGAAGAGATCGGAAAATTTCACGAATGTTTCATGTATTAACATTGAAAATCGGACCATTAATTGCTGAGATATCGTCATTAGAAAATGGTGGGCTGTTTGGGTGAGACTTAGAAAACTTCAATTTTCGTGATTCTTTTTCTTTAAACCGCTGTATCTCAGCAACCAGAGGTCCAATCTTCAATGTCTCTTAGACAATTTTATAGCAAATTTTCTGAACTTTTCAAAAAAAATATTTTCAGAAATGGTCACTCATGGTCACTATTTTTAAAAATTGAAAAACTGCAAATATTTCGCTAAAATCAAACTTTCGGTGGCTATATCTTGAAAACGGAGCCCTTAATCAAAAAATCTGTAAAGTACTTTTCGATTGCAAATTCAATTTTGCATTAAAAAATAATGTCAAATTTGTTTTTGCATGAATCATCGATTTTTTCCAAAAATCACTATTTTTTCAAAAATTCATAACTCGGCGGCAGATTTTTTGACCATGTTTCTCTATGGCTCAAAAGTTGCGGATTTTTGTCCCCTAAAACATATCAAAAAATCTCGAAAATCAAAAAATACGTATTTTGGGAAATTGAGTTTTAGTGAAAAAAAAGTTGATAAAAAAATCTGCAAATTTTTTTCCGTGTACCTATTTTTTTCTCAAAAGTCCTCAACAATACCTACAACTTTGCCGAAGACACCAAATTGATCAGAAAATTCACTCAAAAGTTACAGCTGTTTGAATATTTACATACCATTTTTGTATGGACAGCTGCCAAAATTGTATGGAGACTTGTATGGGTGAACCAATGACGCAAAATAGCTTATTTGGTCATAGGGAAGGCCCCCACAAAGTTTGAGTCAAATAAAAAAATACAAAAAATAAAAATGGTCGAAATCGGCCGATTTCGTAGAGAGTTGCTCATGTGTATCAAACAAGAGAAATTTGTTACATATTTTTGAATTATTAGACTTTTTTGTAAATATTTTTTTTCAAAACACCGTTTTTTCGAAAGTATTAAAATTTTTCATGATATTGCATGACCCATATTGTAAGGGTATCAAACGAAGCAAAATTTGATGAGCATTTTAAGTATTTTTTATCCAACACTACACCCAGAACTGGGCACCGGCATACGAGAGGATAAAGAGCACGATTCGGTAGTAAAATTGTACTGTGTGCGGACGGAGAGGATAAATCCCGAAATTACCGAGAGTACTTTACTCAGGGCTCATTTTACAAAAAAGTTCATCTATCAAAAAAAAGTACCGGTACCGAGACTCGAACCCAAGACCTTCGGCATATTGAACCGTGCCTTTGCCGTATGAGCCACCATGGTTCGGTGACTAAATGGCGGTCGTTTGTCCATATAAGCCACTCCTAGGATGAACTGTTACAATGAACGAATGAACACGCGAGAGGATTATACTCTCGCAATATAGCGTGTGTATGTGTGTGTGTGTATGTATGTATGTGACCAACAAACTAGCTCATGTTTCTCGGCACTGGCTGAACCGATTTGACCCGAACCTGTTGCATTCGACTTGGTTTAGGGTCCCATAGATCGAGTTTTATACAGATTGAAGTTTCGATAAGTAGTTCAAAAGTTATGCATAAAAATGTGTTTTCACATAAATCCGGATCTCACTTAAATGTATGTAAACTATGTCCAGATCCACCATCCGACCCATCGTTGGTTAGGTTATCAAAAGACCTGTCCAACGAGTCCAAAACATTGATGATCTGGCAACCTTGCCTCGAGATATGGCCACTTAAGTGATATTGATGTACTTTTTGGAAGCCGGATCTCATTTAAATGTATGTAAAGCATGTCCGGATCCTTTCCAATGAGTCCAAAACATTGACGATCTGGCAACCCTACCTCAAGATATGGCCACTTAAGTGATATTGATGTACTTTTTGGAAGCCGGATCTCATTTAAATGTATGTAAACTATGTCCAGATCCACCATCCGACCCATCGTTGGTTAGGTTATCAAAAGACCTTTCCAACGAGTCCAAAACATTGACGATCTGGCAACCCTGCCGCGTGATATGGCCACTTAAGTGATATTGATGTAATTTTTGGAAGCCGGATCTCACTTAAATGTATGTAAACTAAGTCCGGGTCCATCATCCGACCCATCGTTGGTTAGATTATCAAAAGACCTTTCTAACGAATCCAAAACATTGAAGATCTGGCTACCCTGTCTCGAGATATGACCACTTAAGTGATATTTATGTACTTTTTTAAAGCCGGATCTCACTTAAATGTATGTAAACTATGTCCGGATCCATCATCCGACCCATCGTTAGTTAGGAAATTAAAAAACCTTTCCAATTAGTCCAAAACATTGACGATCTGGCAACCCTGCCGCGTGATATGGCCACTTAAGTGATATTGATGTACTTTTTGGAAGCCGGATTTCACTTATATGTATGTAAACGATGTCCGGATCCACCATCCAACCCATCGTTGGTAAGGTTATCAAAAGATCTTTCCAACGAGTCCAAAACATTGATGATCTGGCAATCCTGTCTCGAGGTCTGGCCACTTAAGTGATATTTATGTACTTTTTCATTCCGGGTCTAAAAAATAGATGAAATTTTTGTACAATTCCATCATATCAGTCATTGTTGGTAATACGTGAGGAAGGCTCCAACCACATAGGTGGATTAAGTTAGTTTTTTTATGAATGTTTGAAGCATGAACATTTTTAATATCTTCGAAAAAATACGATATTTTGTTAAAATTGTAGTATTATTTTATTTTTTTTGATAAGTTGATAAAACGTTTAAAATTTTTATTCGTTTAATACCTATATTGCAAATTTTTAAAATTTTGGTATTTTCGAAAAAATACGATTTTTGTGGGGCGAATAGGAACTACTGTCTGAATAGGGACAGCTGTTTTTAGAGTTATTAAAAGCCTTAAATTTGAAAACGAAGAACCACGTTTGTTGTTCTGTGTCTGTTCTATTCTAAGCCAATAAAAAAATCAAATACAAACAAGGCTAAAACAGCTTCCCTAACTCGCCCAATGTGTCCCGATTCGCTCCAGATGACGGTACTTTTGTATTCATATAAGTAGGAATAAGTGATTGAATGCAACAGGGTAACATCATGGATGATGTAACATTCGAAATTTATTTTTTTCTGTGTACTTGAGAATAGTTTAATCAGTTTTAGTTATTTTCGATGCAAATTGTTTAGAAAACAAATATTTACAGATTTGGGTTTAATTCTATCACAGAATGATAATTCATCAAGTCGAATCTAAGAAACACTTTGCATTTGACATTTATAACCGTAGCACTTACTGATTTTAATCCCTCTTGCTCTCCTGTCATAACAATTAATTGCATTCATTTCCGCTCTAAAAGCTCACTTATTCTCCATCCAACTCGCACACACATACATGTCACATATCCCACACAGAAGATGCTTTTAATGTAACCAGATAAGTGCATCAAATAATTAAACCTGTCCCGGTTGCACCTGCCACTCCAGATTCGCAACAAGGTACAAAAAAAAATAAAAAAATAAATCCACGCATCTTTTCAATGAGAAAAACCATCATATCGCTTCCTCACACAAACACACCCACACACACACTCACACATTTTTAATGAAACTGATTGCTTACCCATAATGGACCTTATCCTGCCACATCCAACGATATCCCTTTTGTGTAACGCATGCGTGTGTCTGTGTGTGAGTGTATTTTTTTTCGCGAGAAACCTTTCAACTCGATCAGATCAGATGCACACACGCACACAGACAAGTGGAAAAAAAGTTCACTTAAATTTACTGACAAGTGCACGCGAGATAAAGTGAAAAGGGAAGAAAAAACGAACGAAATGAAAAGGGTACGTGCGACGCCATTTTTGTTTTATTTTTTGCATCGTCCAATTTCTCGTTCCACACAAATACGACAGATACGAAACGGCCCACATTGTAGGGTGGATGAAAAAAAATAGTTCAAAACTGTTAAAACGCTTGCTCGATTGATGCGCCAAGAGGAGAAAATGATTTTTTTCCCTCGATGATTTATCTTTCCACTTTGGTAATCGCGATATTAGGCTGATTCAAAATTCTAAACATATTAAAAAAATATATGAAAATTTAACACTATTCACGATAGTTTAAGTGTGTGAGCAGCAAACGCAACACAAAAGAGAGAAGCAAAATCGCGTTTATCGCAAGAAATTCTCTCTTTGAGCTTTCGAAGATGCATGCTCACGATAATGTTCACTCTACTCGCGAGCGATTGCTCGCCGTGAACATTGTTGCGATGATCGCGTTGAGTCACACTAAAGGGCGCAACCGTTTCCCCACGACTCGTTCGGTTCGATTGAACTCTTTGCTGGCTTCGCTTCATTGGACGCCACTGTTATTGATGAAGATGAATCCTTTATGATACGCAATCAGCATCATGTGAGTAGGCAATCGGGTGCGCCACTCCATCCGCCACGACTACAACGACCATCATCAGACAAGCACAGACGAGCAAACAAACAAAAGGCTAATGTCGGGGTCCATTCAATTCGAGAGGGAGATAGCTGACAAAAAAATCCATCCGAATGGAGCATTTCCATTCGAGCAGTTTTTGCTTTTTTCTACAGTGTACACTCAAACCCCGTTGGTTTGACACCAACTGTTGTCAAACGAACGGGGTCACTTTTTAGTTTGACACCCCTTTTACACGGAGTTCACACATACTACCAAACGTTTGTTTTGATAGTGTGCGTGAGCGCCGTGTAAAAAGTGACAGTTCGTCACTTTTTAATTTGACTTTGACCAACCAATGGGGTACAAACTAAAAAAGTGTCAAACGAAAAAGTGACCAACCACCGGGGTGAGTGAGGTGAGTGTATTTCTTATGGAGCGAACTGTCAAAAACTGCTCGACTGCGTGTCCTCCATTGGGTTCGCGCGCATCTGTGATGTCTGCTGCGTCTGATTGTGTGAGTGTGTGTTTTTTTTTCAACAGAATTAAATTTCGTGAATAAGGTAACAGCTGCTTGCCGAATGTTGGTTGGGTTTCAAAATCCAAAAAGGAGATAAACATGGAATAAAAAATACTTTTCAATGTTATAAATATGATATCAGTGTGCGGGCGGAGAAGAACATCAAATTTTAAATTTTTGGTAGAAGAAGTTGACTGAAAACGTGACGCAAATGTATTATTTGGCATTGCAGTAAAATTTACCAAAACAAAAACAACTATTTCAGTTGCAACAATGTTCAAAGCAAACAAATGGGATCATTTTAAAACATTCCGTCAACAGTGGCGATATTGGGTCTGGGGAGTGATATTGGACCATTCAAATTAAAAAAAAGTATGACTCAATCTCACATCCATATCGATAAATTCAGTGGATACTTGATCTTTAGAAAATTTAAAATTTTTTGGAGTTTTGGCATCGAGCAAAATCCAGTTCAAATCATGATTTGTTGGTACTTTTGTACTCTCCGATTTCAATGAAACTTTTTAGACATCTTATCCTAGGCCTATATAAGCCATTTTTGTGTATATGGGGCCAGTTGCACTCGATAATGACATTTGAGAAGGGCGTAATTGTTTTAAATATTTTTGTATTTCGTAATTTAAATATTGCTGTATCTCGAAGCCGTTGCATCGTATCAAAAAGTGATCAAAGACAAACTTGTAGGAAATTGGACGAGCTTTCTGATAAAAATACACTGAAAGAAAAATACACGCCACTTCTAGAAGTTTTTCAAATTTTAAGTTTAAATGTTAAGTTTTAAGATGAGTCACAATGTTAAAAAAAAAGTCTCACAAACAATGCAGGATGGTATGTCTCTCCCAAAAAATACAAAAATCATTTACTGAAACTGTTTTTTTGAAAAGTGGTCTAAACGTCAAAATTTTCAAAAACCGATAGAGGGGATCGATTCTCCAGACAAATTTACAAGAAAATCTTCATATTGACCACTGTCCTGTGTCTTGTAAAGATACAGCGGTTTTAAAAAAATGTTGAAAAAATTGTTTTTTTGTGGTTTTTGGCAATAAGACAGACTTCATTTTTCAGTCTCTATTAGCATTTCTATTAGATGCATGGGCAAACAGATATAAGCTTAATTACATTGCGCATAATTGAATAAACTTACGTAAAAGGCAAACTTAGAGGAATTGGACGAGCTTTCCAGTAAACATATTTTCGAGACTGAAAATTCAAAGATGACAATATAGAAATTGGCAAAACCACCAAAAAACCTATTTTTTAACATTTTTATTTTTAAAACCTCTGGATCTTCAAAAGGATTCGGCATAGGACAGTGGTCAATATGAAGACTTTTATGTAAAATTGTCCGGGGAATCGATGCCCACTATCAGTTTATGAAAATGTTGACGTTGAGACCACTTTTTAAAAAAAGTCTTACCCAAGTAACCAGCATCCAGCATCCAGCACTAATAGAAATCATAATTCAGCTGTAGATTAGCTTTTCAATGCAAATCAGTCACAAAACAGCAAATTTTAGTGCAAATCAGCTCTAATAAAGTTGCTATGCAAGATGCTGAAATCATGCTGTTTACCAGCAATCATTGGCATCACTGTCATGTTTTTTTTTTAAATTGGCAATCCGGCTATGATTGTGACAGAAAAGTGAAAGAGAGAGAATGATTAAAAACAAATTCTCGCTCACTCACCTTTCTTCAAAGTAAGGAAGTAAATTCAAACCACAGTTCAATCCAGTTATTTGTAGTTGGTGAATCGTGTTGAGATCGTTCAGATTGAAATTTGAATGTAAGTAGAAAACAATATTTGTACATTTTCAGAATTGCCACATTAAAAAAGCGACTGACGAAACTTGAGCGGCCGCTTCGAATACATTCAGCAGCAGCTGAGGGAAAATTGTTTGTGTTCGGCGCCGTTCAAGGTGGCGAAAATGAGTGATGGTAACAGTGTTTATTATGAAATGGATTTGTGGATTTTTAAATAATCATTGAAAATCATGATTTAAATATGTGATTAAATCATGATGTTCAATGATTTCAACAATAAAGAATTGACGGTACTCCTTCAAATAATTATCATGTGGGAAACAGAAAAAATAAGAGTCTTTCAGCTGGCACAACATAGTAGTATTTGTAGCTCTAAAAACCACAATGGAAAACGAATTTCCCATTTAGCCATGATGGAACGGGCGCCGGAACTGCCAGGAATCAGCGACATTGTCATAAGGTGAAGCCGTTAATCATTTTCGAAGAAAATTGATCATCACTATAAAATATTCTGTATTAAATTCAATTTAACGAAGCACCAAAAGGAATCAGCGTGTGCCGGTTGTTGCCTTCTTGAAGCCACTGAAAGAATTTTTGATCTAAATCAATTGTGCTTCAAAATTTATATAATTTTGTGGCACAGTCATAGACGTCCTAGTTGGAAGGAATTTTGTCAAAATATTGAAAGCGACGCAAAATTTATAACTTTGAGCGAAAAATCATGACAATGATGGAAGTCTTCACGATAAAGGATCAAATAAATCGGCTTCTCATTCAACCTTCATTCTACTTAACCGACTAAGTAGAATAGTAAACAAACCAAAAATAGAGTTGAGGATGACGAGAAAGAGAGAGGGAAACGGTATTTTTTGCCTCTCCCATTTTTTTGACATTTTGCAGGGGTGGAACAACAACAGTAGGGGCCCAGCTGTAAAACTGAAATATAAAGCAGGGATGCCACATTTGAAGATTTTCGAGCACAGGCTCAATGCTCAAACGTATTGTTTTTCCATGTTATTCGATGATTTTTAATTAAGTGAATTACTCACGAAAAAGATTACAATGTTTTGCTTCTTTTGCCAAAAATAGATTTGTAAAATATTATTTTGCCATCAAGTTAAACTCATTTGCGTTTTTGAGATGTGCCCGAAAATCTTTAAAATCTGGCATGCCTGATATAAAGTCTATAGAACCTTCAAAGAGAAATGACATGGCACTCAAACACAATAAAAATAACTCTCTCGTCTCTTTCCCGCTCATGTGCATCTGAACGAAGGAACTCAATTTTGACAAGTAATTCAAGCGCTGCACTGAGTGACGACGCTTCTCTCTCAGGCTCTCTAGTTGTCTCGTTCGGGCGGCTGCTTGAGTGGTGCTCATTTTTCGTTCGTTTCGTCTTCGTGTTTACGTTCATCGACCGTCACCAAGCAATGACGATCATGATAGACGTTGTGTGTCAGCGATCAAATATCGTTTTAGGAAATGATCGCTGACAGAAAGTTCTATCGATAGATCCCTTTTCAAGCACTGGTTTCATGAGTTAACATTGAAAATCGGACCATTAGTTGCTGAGATTATGCCGATATTAGAAAATTGTGGGTTGATTGATTGAGGCTTAAAAAAATGTTTATTTCTCTTTAAGCCTGTGTATCTCAGCAACTAGAAGTCCAATCTTCAATGTTTCTTAGACAATTTTAAAGCAAATTTTCAGTTAAACAAAAAATATGTTTAGAAATGATCACTCATGGTCACTATTTGTAAAAATCGAAAAACTGCAAATATTTCGTTAAAATTAAACTATTGGTGGCTATATTTTGAAAACGGAGCCCTTCATCAAAATAACTGTATGACACTTTTCGATTGCAAATTTTATTCTACATAAAAAAAAAGTATGAAATTTCGATTTTTTCATAACTCGGCTGCAGTTTTTTTACCATACTGCTTTATGGCTCAAAAGTTGCGGGTTTTTGTCCCTTAAAACATTTTAAAAAATCTAGAAAAAAGGGGGAGTTTTCCGGATCGAGCCCTTTCGATTTTAGTGGACTGTATAATTTTCTTCAGCTCGTCCAGAGCTCACTTGCGGAGGGGCAACCACCTCAGAGTTCTTCAAAACAACGTGAAAAAGAACACAATTTGTAGCGCGCACAGAACTTTATTTCCCGCGATCGAAACGGTACCAAATATGCGGAGGGTTCTGGTGAACCGAGCCAGTTGGGTGTTGGTTGAATACTTAAACTTTATTGTAAAGATAAACAAACTGAACCCGTCGGGCACTCCCGTACGGTCTCTCTTACTCTCTCACACACACTCTTATCACTCACTCTCTCTCTCACAATTCATCTCGAAACTAATCTAATTTATAGGGTAATGGGCGCAACTATCGATCTCAAACAGGGAGAAATTGAGTTTTTGTGAAAAAATGTTGATTCAAAAATCGGCATTTTTTTCAGTGTATCTATTTTTTTTCTTAACAGTCCTCAACAAAACCTAAATCTTTGCCGAAGATACCAAATTGATCAGAAAATTCACTCAAAAGCTATGAATAAATAAGTATCATTTTTGTATGGACAGGACAGCTGCCAAAATTGTATTGAGACTTGTATGGGTAAACCAATGACACAAAATACCTTTTTGGTCATAGGGAAGGCCCCGGGCGGCGTTTTCCATTGCCGAAATTCCTACTCGAAACTAGGTGTCCGAAGTATTTGATTGTTGCGACCATTGCAAACCTCTTTTTACACCTAATTGTCTATCCACCCCGGGACTCTAACTGCCGACTTTTGGATTGTGAGTCCAGCTGCCTACCAGTGACTTCACCGAAGCAGAACTCGGGGAGATGACTCCTACACCTGGACTGAGCTAACAACATAACCTCTAGATTATACCGGGGCCAACATTTACTTTCCCTTCTGCCGGAAGGCGTGTTCATAGTATCGCAGCTCGGAAGGCATCGGGGGAAAAAACAACCAATTTAAACGCATTCTCACCACAAGGCACCAACAAAAAAAAATGCGGGGTCACACGTTAGCATATCGATGTACAAAATTCGACACACGTTCGGTGATGATTCCGTTTTCGCAGACACAACTGCCGACTCGCTTTTGGCGCGCAAAATGATTCATTAGCAACAGGCATTCCGGG